>NC_041392.1:499429045-499435739 GCF_002162155.2 Triticum dicoccoides
TGGCCGAGGTTCCGGTGGCCGAGGTTCCGGTGGCGGTCGAGCTTCCGGTGGTGGCCGAGGATCCAGGGGTGGTCGTGGTCGAGGACGAATTACCGGTGATGGTGCTCGTGGTAGGGGTAGAGGTTCGGGTGGTGGTAGAGGAGGTTTCATGGGTAGAGGCCGTGGTAATGCTAGAGGAATGTTTGGATACCTAGATGGACCATTTCCGTACGTGGCTACATTTCATAATTATTTTCATGTTGTTTTTGTCCTTACTAACTAATGTCTTGCAATTTTTCCTAGGTATGGCGGCTTCTCAACCCAACAAGGCAACAATGAAGGGGCTTGAGGATGGCGAAGGTGAGATGGCGGGATGGTGGGAGAAGGCTGCGAAGAAGCTTAGAGAGGAGGATGCAGCCAAGCTAAAGAAGAAGAAGGAAGAGGAACTTGAGAAGAAGAGGAAGGAATTAGAGAGAGCGAGAAATGCTATGTATGCTAGGGAGCAAGCGTTGGTGAGGAAATGTGAGGAGGCACAGAAAAAGCGTCAAAAGGATTTTGTAGAAAAAACCTTGAAACTTTGGGCAATTTCAGATGAAAAAAGAGAGAGGGAGAATCAAATATTCATGGAGAGGGTGGTCAAGGAGGCTCACCTCATAAGGAAAAGGGAGGAGGAAGAAGAAGAAGGGAAAGGGGCCTTGCTCTACACAATAGAGAAATGATGTGAACTATGCCATGCTTTGGACCTTCGTGTGCATTTCATCTTGAACCTTCTTGTTGCCTAGACTCCTTTATGTGGTGAACTATGTGTACTCTAAATTTCTTTGGACTCCTCTATGTGTACTCCTTTATGTGGTGAACTATGTGATGTCACAATTGCTTTGGACTCCTCTATGTATACTCCTTTATGTGATGTCACAATTGCTTTGGACTCCTCTATGTTTACTCCTTTACGTTATGTGGTGAACTATGTGTACCACAAAAGGCTTTGGAGTTTGTTTTGACACCCTGTTATGACAGCAACGCCAAACCAATGGGCGTTTCTCTGTACACCAGAAACGCCAATGACCCTGGCGTTACCACCCTACAACAAAATGCTCTACTTGGCTTGGCGTTTCTTTAAGACAGAGGCTGGCTGGGACATGCACACGAAACATTGCCGCTCACCCCAGAAACGCCAATGACCCTGGCGTTTTGACCCTACAACGAAACGCTCTCTGTGTCTTGGCGTTTCTTTAAGACAGAGGCTGGCTGGGACATGTTCACGAAACATTGCCGCTCACACACGAAACACCATTGTCCTTGGCGTTTCCCAGCCACAGATAAACGCCATTGTCCTTGGCGTTTCTTCCCTGTTATGCAGAACACAGCAAACCCTGCTGCCCATGTCCATTCCATCACAGATAGCAAAGGTACAACAACAGTTTTCACAATATAATGCCAAGTACAAGCAACAGTATAGCAATGAGACATATTTTCGGCAATGAACTTAACATGATCCAGCTTACATAATAATTACCAAGTCTTCCTAACATAGAAGTAACAAGTCCATCAGACATAAAACATAACAAGTTCATCACATATAGAACTAACAAGTTTGCTCCATCTGAAACGCTAACTACATTTCTAGTTCACCACATATAGAACTAACAAGTTCGCATTAGTCATCACTTCACTTCTTGCCTCTTTTTGCAGCCATCTTCCCCCTGTTGACGTAGCCATCTCGAGTGTTCTGCCATCCAGGACGTCGGATGGTTCTTGAGCTAACTCGGCGTGCTCCTTCAGAAGGCTGAGAATAAAACACAAGGAGTATATGTTTCTTTCTAAACATAATGTAACCAAAATATTCATCAAACAAATCACTAATAACTCATCTTAGGGTTCCACCATGTTTGAAAAAATGCATCTACAATAGCCAATCTTGACTGAAAATAAATGGAGGATTGGGAAGAGAATACCTCAAGCAACTCGGGGATGCTCCGATCTACTCGTTTTGATGATCAAAATAGCAGATCTGGGGGAGATTTGATGAAGAAGAGGGAGGGGGCGGCTGCCAGTTCGTCCTGCAAAGAACTGCTCGACCGGGACTGCGACTGTGAGTGGGCTGGGGTAGGCCCCCGCGGCCCACGCGCGTTACTTAATCCTGGTCAGAAATGCCAAGGACCTTGGCGTTTCAAGCGTGCCACGTCAGTGAAAGCAGCGGGTTCAGACTGACTGTGGGCCAGGGCAAAAACGCTAGCTGCCTCGGAGTTTGTGTGTTGGCAGGGAACGCTAGCTTGCTTGGCGTTTCTATGTTGGGTGGAAACACCGTGGACCATGGCATTTCTAAAAGGGTCAAATCGCGAAATATTTTCTCGTCGAGTTCAGTTTGTGACTATAAACGCTGACAAGGTCAGAACAGTGATTTCGGCCTCAAATATCTCTGTTTGACAGAGAGACAAACCAACACAACAATCCAAAAGCAAGAAAGCAAGCATAAACACATCATACGAGTTACAACAGTGCAATCATACAACCAAGCACGAGCGCTCTACGTGCTAAATGAAACTACTCACTTCGGGATACAGGGTTCTATCCTCATATCGGGAATGAACTGACAGACTGACCTACTAGCAGAAACAACTGGTTGCGCGGCTGAGATCAAGCTGAGGGCTTGCTTTGCTGGGGCTCTCTGGGAGGACGAAGACTGAGCCAATCTCCATCTTCATCATCCGAGATCACTGTGGGTTGGGGTTCGGCTACCGGGGGTGTGGCTGAAATTGATCCAAGCATATGCTGGTGGTGGATCCAGAAAAGAGTCTTGTCGAGAGTGATGATGTTTGGCCGAGGCCACAACACCGGCTGGGAGGGTAGCACTGGCTCGGATAGTGTTGGGTGAGCCACTTGAGATGCGATCTTACGAGCCTCATGGTAAGCTTCCTTGACAACTCGCACCGCATCATTGTCCAAGGTTCTGAATTCTGCAAGCATCCTTGAAATCATCATTCCCTGGGCAGTGATATACTGCACCGGGCGAGCGATTGCGGGGTCACTCCCTTGGATAGAGGGGGTGGTTGAATTCCTGACGCTATAACAATGGGGAAGAAACAGAACTCCCTTTGATCTGCCACTTGGGGGAATTGGTTCGGAGGTATAGGATTGCCTCCACAGCAGCGGCCTGGATGGCCAAATCAGTGGTAGGCATGGCTCTACCCTGAAAAACCAACGGATGGCCATCTGCTGCGGGGCCGGGGCTGATGTGCACCCTTGGATCATAGCGATGAAGGTGAGGAACGGGTGTTGACTGGAATATCAGGTAGTCGGGGCTAGCATCATAGCCAAAGGCTTGGGTGAGCATCTCAGCAAGAAGGGGTGGAAAGCCAGGATGGTTGACGGCGCTTGTGTGACTATGGAACTTAGTAGTTTTGAGGGTGCTAGCCATGACTGGAGTGTTACTAGCTAGGCTTCTCTGCAGGGACATGGCTGAATGAGGAGTGAGCGATACGGCTAGCAGAAAGGGGGATTTTATAGGCAGCTATGCGGGACATGCCCGCATGGTGTGGACCCTTTCCCTTAATGGCGAAGGGCAAGCGGTGCGGCCGACCAGAAAGGATGTGGCTGCTACTTGCTCCACGGATAACTAGGCGGGGACAGCGGGATGAGGACGTGTCGGTCCCGACTGCGCCAACTGTTGATTAACATTGGCCATGCCAAATGTAGGGATGGGTCAAATCCCTTAGGGCCATTACTGGTTAATGGTAGCGGTGATCTAATATTAGGATAACCTATGTCAGCCTGGCTGCTCTGATACCATGCCCTGTGGCACCCCGATCCGCATGGAGCAGGGGGCCTTCGTACGTCAGCCCAGGATAACACCTGACGCACGACAGGTCCATAATACAGCATTCTAGGTACAAGAACATTCATCAAATACATGTATATGAGATTACATCATTGATGAATACAATTATCTGGCATAGTCGTAAGGCTACTAAACAACAGTGGAAGTCTGATTGAATTGTGGCGGAAGTCTTGGTTTGGCAGCATAACAACTCTGGTTGGGCTCCACAACTCACAGGACTGGCAAGGTTACGGCCTAGCACGACGAATCAAGCGAACAATTTGAGTACGACCTACAAAACTGGCATGACACACCAGGCCATTACATTGAATGTACTTGCAAGACAACCAAATACATAGCATCCAAACAAGTAGAAGACAAAGCAAGAACCGAGCGCATGCAACATCCTAACTCATATTAATTACTAAACATGGCATGATAAAGATCAACTAAGCATGAACAAAATCATAGCATCTGCTAACATGGCAATAACATGGCATATCAGATCATGCTTCTAACATGGCAAAGGTAAAACATATCATATCAACTCAATCATGGCATAAATTAACGTATCAATCAAAGCATGGCATAGCATCATGAAATTATGCTGAAAATAAACTACCAATAATATCCAATGCAAACATAGCATATTAACTTTATGCAATCATCTTCTGTTCTATCATGGTTCTTTAAATGCAAATAATGATATATTACTCATGCAATGTAACCAAACTTGTACACCGAGTCCCTCAGACTCTCTTATCAACGGGTTGCCTCGCAACCGAACAGTGATCTTTCCGGCGATCTCAACCATGACCAACACTTGGTCTCCAACACTCACCGAGACCTCGTCTCGTGATCATAACAAAATATCGTCGTGACTCCTCACGACTATCTCATAGTCCAAGTCACCATATTTTTGTTATCACATATTTATTTACCAACTTAATTATTTCGGTTTATCCTCCATTTCGACCAAGACCTGATAGTGGGACCTACTACAAACTGTTGCTATCGATAGACTTTATACACTCTGCAAAGGTAGCACACTGTACCCACACCACGGAACCCGTGGCCTCATCATCCCATTCGGGTGGACAAACGGCATTCCGACGAAACCGACCTACTGCCATGATGCCCTCCCAGCCACTCCGACCCAATCCCCAATGGGCTGGTCCTGGGTGGCTCCGTGTCTACCAAAGACACCCCGACCACCGTCGTGGTCAAAACAATCCCACTCGGGGACTCGGTACCATAATCTCATCAATGAGCACACAAGATTATGTCTACCTAGCTTATCAGGGTAAGCACGCCCATAACCTTCCCTAGTGGGAGGCACCGACGAGAGGTCACGACAATAGCTCGCATTAAGGCCTTCCCACAAAGGCAAATGTGGCTGCACTGAAAAAGTTCGATTTGGGGGCACTATGACTCGATCCCATCGATGACGGAGGAGGTTTGTTATTATTAAGTCATTTTATTTCCTTCTCCATCATCATGAGAATATTTAACATGGATGCAACAATGAGCATGCAGCATACAAATGCATGGCAAATTATCGAACTCCTCAAGTGCACAACTATAACATAAAGAACATGACAATAGAATTTCAACAGTGCATTACAATCCTCATATCATTTTAAAATGATGACATGTAAATAAAGTAGAGTAGTGACATGGCATTATTAATAATAACATTCTAATTAGCATGGCAAAAGATATCATGAAAACACAAGCATGCAAGATAGCATAACGGAATAACTGCAGACGAAAACAATATGAAACAACTGACTCTACACACACACACATAAGGTGCAAGCAAAGTCAACATGCAAGTTCGGGACTCATGATAAGAGGTTGGTTTGCCTGGGGGTCGACAAATACTCCGGGAAGAAGTGGGAAACGATCGCGGAAAGATTTGCCGGAAATAGTTCTCTCATGGAGGGGGGCTGTTTACGGGCAAGGGCAAAATGGTCATTTTCACTGTGTGGAAATATTATGAAAATTACATCAACGGCACGGGCTCGATGAAACGAAGATGTGGGCTTTGGAATCACCTGATTCAGAGCTACAGGTAGAAAGATACGGACGTTTAAAGTCCAGGGACTAGTTTGTAAAAAAATACTTCTACAAACAGGTCCCTGGTAGTTTAAACAGAACGTGTCTTTTTTGAAAATACGTTTTCCAGGAAGGGAAACGTATTCCCAGCCGAAGGCGAGGAAGAATGCGCTTTCTGAGATTGAAAACGCATTTTCCAGAAATGTGCTTTCGCGCGGGAAAAGCGGCGTCGTGGCAGGGGCGCCGTCACTTATCCACGCTGGCACTGGGCCAGGCCCATCGGTCGTCGACAGGTGGGGCCGCGCGTGGAGGGGCCCGCCTGGCCTGGTTTCTTCCCCCTCCCGTTCGACGCGCGCCTGGCCGAGGAGAGACGCCCGCCCCGACGGCGCTTGCCGGCGCGTCCGGCCACGGCAGCAGACGGGTGACCTACCGATCTTCTCAGCATGAAGAGGCGCATCTAGTGGTGGTAGCTACTGCCTCTGAGGAGCACCAGGGAAGGGGCTGCAAGGCCCACGGCAGAGAGGGGGTTCGGTTGCCGGCGAGATGGAGGCTACGGTGGAGGAGAGGAGGGGCCGAGGCCACGTGGAGACTCGCTGGGCTCTGTGGGTTGCAACGGTGTTGGAGGAACGGCGAGAAGGGAGCGACATCGCCAAAATCGAGTGAAGCCCGAGGCGGCGGCCATGGCGGCGATGGGGTCAGAGAGAGGCTCCGGGGATGAGAGGAGGGGTTGGGGAGGCGTAGAGGAGGATGGGGAAGCTGCTGATGATCTCCAGAGGGGGTCATGGCTCCTTAAATAGCCGGGGCGAGGGCACCCGAGCCGGTGGCCACCGAGCGAGTCCG
>NC_041392.1:499435955-499488657 GCF_002162155.2 Triticum dicoccoides
GCAAGGCTCGAGGACAAGAGGAGGAAGCGGACATCAGGGAGGAAGACGATAATGCACAGGAGCACACTATTCCGGTCATTGGCACGGCTCGCCGGAGAAGAGAACGAACGGGGCCAGAGGTCCAGAGGGAAGATGGCATCAAGGGGGAGCTGCTGGACATTAATGGCGAGGCCAGAGACGGTCGGGGCAGCGATGCCGACGACAAGAGTGGCTAGACCACCGTTTTGGCTGGTTGCCCACGTAGTCACCACTGGCATGGCACGCTCTGGGGTTTTTACGGCTGTAAGTCCATGTCTACCGCGTAGTCCTTCCAGCGTGGAGTATTACCATGGTAAAGAGAGGGGTGGAGACAAAGTGAGCTGAGTAAAACAAGCTCCACAATTTTACTGCAGAAAACTTTACCACACTCTAGAGAGAAACCAGAGAGGGTAAAAGGTAAACTTGATGTCTGGGAGGCTTAGGGTAGAAAGGACTATAGTCCTGGGAGTTTTGAGGTGAATTGGAAACTATTTACCATAGTTGCTGTACAACCACCAAATCTGACCCAAAAACTGAATCATGATGAAGCACACACTAGGAGTGATGGATTAGGCTAAAACTTGGCAAAGCCTGATGATTTGGACATACCATGATGCTGTAGAAAGTTCATACCAAATGGACTTACAAAATGGTACTTCCTTCACAACTATCATTTCTGTCCAAAAACTTCAGAAAAATCCTCAGGGCAATTGGATAGATTAAATGAGCCCAAATCTTGTGGAGATAGGTTATATGGATATGAGAAGCCCTGGGAATATTTTCAGCCATAATGGAGCAAGATAAAATACACTTGCTTCACAAACTAGAAATGTGGACAGAAACAAAGAATTGCTCCTGTGCTTACATAGTTCAATGGAATGAGATGAATCTTGGAGGAGTTTGATAATATGATCATTAGAGACTGATGGTATAATTTCAGCTCATTTTGATCATCTATGAGGGTATTTCTTTCACAGACAAGCAAATCTGAACAGAAACTTGAAAAATTGCCAAGGAAGATTGGTAGATGGATTGAGCTGATTTTTGGTATCTAGAGGTGATTTGTCATTGTTAATCACCCTGCCAAATTATAGCTCAATTGGAGTAAGGAATAAAGCACTTCCTTTGCAAAATTTCACAGAAGGCAGAAACTTGCATTGGATCATGTGCCAAAATTTTGAACTGAGGAACATGAGATTAGGATGGAACTAGTTAATATATAGCAAGGACAAGCTCCAAAATTTATGTGGGAATTTTCCCTGCTATAAAAATAGTAGTTCCTATGGAAAATGGTAGAAATGCAATATTGGCATTAAATAGGAAAAGGAAATTTTCCTTATTTAATTATGGCCAATATTCTTGCTAGAGATTGGATTAGGCATAAGTATCAACTCCACCAATTCTCATGAATTTAGGAGATGGCTAGCTATGCCTTTGGATTTTATTCCTCAAAAAGGCAAGAAAAGGAATAAATCATAATTCAAAAATATTGCATTGGACTTAGCAATACTTATGCATATCCAAGGTTCAGAAAGATAGGATGGTCTCTGGGAACAATTGGGAGGATCAACAGAGCAAGGAGAATGATGGCTCCCTTGTTAGCACAAATGACCTATCCAAATTCCAAAAATTTGGAATTAGGGTTTGAAAGGATTTGAGGTGATGCAAATGAGGTCTTGCCCACTAAAAAAGGCATGAGCAAGATTTTGAAAGGTTGGAAATGACAAAATTTCTCAGAGTCATCCAGCAAACTCAGGAGAAAGTTTTGAAAATGAGTGCCATGAGAGAATAATAGCACAAAAATTGATAACCCAATTTTGGGGCTGTTACACTAAGCCTCGTCGTCATCCACCGCCCTGGTGCTCTCGGCACGGCGTGGTCAACGTGGTCAAGGAATGGCTTCCATCGGATGTGGACTGTACGTGGAGAGGCTGACAGGTGGGTCCACGGTCGCAGCAAGGAAGTCCCTCCTTATTACGCGCAAAATAATTATTCCTCCACCTGACAGCGGGGACCCACCGGATGGGCCACCGTATTTCACAAAAAAAATGTTTCCCCCTGACTGCTGGGACCCACCAGCTACATCTTCGCACGCAAGGAAGTGCCTGACAGTCAGGACCCACCTGGTCGAAGCATACGTAGCATTGTCATTCTGGTCGCTAATGTGTACGTACATACTGGTCGATGTAGAGGTGCGCACGTGTCGTAGTAGAGGCGCACACATAGCATGTACATGTATGTACAGCGGCCAGTGTGCAAGAAAGAAAATACGGCCACGTACATACATACGGGCAGGGTCTCGAACGCCTACCCGCGCATACGTACGGCCAGGGCTCGTGTACATGGCTGGGTCGGAACGGAGAAACAATGTCGTCATTGTGTTCATGGGGAGCCAACCGTCTGGGTCGAACGGAATGCGTCGTCGTGTTCATCGGGAGGGCTTGGACAGAACAGCCGATGGAAACAAGGCCAGGTGTACCGCAGAACGGAGGAAACGGCCTTGTGTTCGACCGGCCACATTCGAAACGGGATCCTGTTCATTGGGAGGGGTCTGGCATACCGCAAAATGGAGGAAACGGACCTCCTACGGTCGAAACGGGGGTCCTATTGATTGGGAGGGGTGTGGCGTACCGCAAAACAGAGGAAACAGACTTGTGTTGGAGCGCTATGGTCGAAGCGGGGGTCCTGTTCATCGGGAAGGGTGTGGCGTACCACAAAACGGGACTACACGGGATACTATTCATCTCCACCGTCGACCCCCTCCAGCCTCCACGGGCTACTGTTCATCCACAGTCGACCTCCTCCAGCCTCCACCTGTGACTGTTCATCCACGGGCTCCTGTTCATCCAGCCTCCATCGCGCACTACTCCACCGGCTACTATTCAACCAGCCCTCTCCACGGGCTCCTGTTCAACCACCCCTCCACGGGCTACTATTCATCTAGCCCTCCACCATCTACTGTTCATCCTGCCCTCCCCGGGGTGGTCCTGTTCATCCTGCCCTCCATGGGGTCCTGTTCATCCATCCCCAACCAGCTCGATCGATCGGGGTCCTGTTCATCCAGAGGCAACACCACGGGGTCCTGTTCATCCACCTCCACCGGGAACTGTTCATCCACCCCCACAACGCTCACTATTCATCCAGACGCGGCATCGATCGGCTTCAGTTAGCAGCAGTAGCGAAGGAATCGCTTGATCGGGTTCAATTAACAGTCATCGATCGATCGCTCGGGTTCAGTAATGCGCAGCCTGCAGTGCAAACGCTCGGGTTCAGTTAGAGCCCAACGCCTCACTCGGGTTCAGTTAGAGCCCAACGCCTCGCACCCACGCGCGTGTGTGTACGAGAGAAACACACATCGCTCGGCCCCGACCACCCATCGTAACCGAGAACACCCCGATATTTTCCTCGTCCTTGCTTCTACCATGGTTTTTTCCATTATGGACGGCCCAAAGAATGTCATGCAGATGCGTCTCCGGCCCGCCCAGGACGAAAAGCCCATTTTCTGTCATGATTTTTTGTCATAGAAGTAGGAGCCACCACATCTATGATGATACCGGGTTTTGTCACAATTATCGTCATAGAAGTGTCATAAGTATGTCAGAAAAAAATTCGTTCGGCCCAAAATGTCACGGATGTGTCTTTTTTTGTAGTGATACAATTCACCATGAACATAAATAACGTGGAGGTTATGTTGATTTTGTTTAAATTACATGCGTGAACATGTGCCAAGTCAAGCCACTTGAATCGTTCAAAGGAGGATACCACCCTACCATACCACATCACAACTATTTTAATAGCATGTTGGCACGCAAGGTAAACCATTATAAACTCCTAGCTAATTAAGCATGGCATGAGCAACTATAATCTCTAATTGTCATTGCAAACATGTTTCATTCATAATAGGCTGAATCAGGAACAATGAACTAATCATATTTACAAAAACAAGATAGGTCGAGTTCATACCAGCTTCTCTCATCTCAATCGGTCCATCATACATCATCATTATTGCCTTTCACTTGCACGACCGAATGGTGTGGATAATAATAATAGTGCACGTGCATTGGGCTAAGCTAAAATCTGCAAGCATTTAATACAAGGGATAAGACAAGGTAATATGGGCTCTTGGTTAAATCAACGATAATGCATATGAGAGCCACTCAACATTTTCATCATGGTCTTCTCCTCTCGACCCCCAAAGAAAAGAAATAAAACTATTTACACAGGAAAGCTCCCAACAAGCAAAAGAAGAATGAGAAATATTTTTGGATTTTCTTTTAATTACTACTACTACAAGCATGAAAAGTAAACTAGCTAAAAGTTACAACTATTTTTTTGGTTTTTATTAAGGTTTTTCTAACACACAAGAAGAAGGCTTAGAAACGAAATTAAACTAGCATGGTTAGTACAATGAAAAAGTATGAGCACCGACAACTAGAATGAGTTTGTGAACATGAATGTAATGTAGGTGAGAAATACGTACTCCCCCAAGCTTAGGCTTTTGGCCTAAGTTGGTCTATGGCCACTGCTAGCCCGGTGGGATATCCAAAGTTGTAGCTGGGGTCATACTGTGATGCAGCAGCTACTGCCTGACGAGATGCAGCTTGGAGGCGAGCTGCCTCCGTCCTCCTCTAATATCTGTTTGCTTCCTCCCTGGTTATAACATATCTCCTTTTTGCCTGAAAGTCAAAGAAAGTAGGAGCAGGGAGGGCAACATGGACAGTGTGCCGTCTGTCAAATATTAGTCGGTACTAGAGGAAATATTTGTTCCTCTCAAGAAACTGGTGGCGAACCATAGCATCATAATCTAGATAAGCAGGAGTCAACACCATATCATTTCCATGTATGGGTATATTAAGATAATTAGCTACACGAGTTCCATAAATTCCACCAAACAAATCTCCACTTATACCGTTAAGATGCAACCTTCGTGCAACAATGGCCCCCAAGTTATATTGTTTATCACCTAATACCTCACTCTTGAGGACATTAAGATCTGGAACGCACATCTGACAAACCTCATCTTTACCGTTAATGCATCTACCAATGAAGAGATCAAAATAATGTACAGAAGGGAAATGAATGCTCCCTATGGTAGCTTGTGTGATTTCCCTAGATTCCCGCACAGTGATACTAGCAAGAATGTCTTTATATTCAGATTTGCGAGGTTCACTAACATTGCCCCAATGCGGGAGTTTACAAGCAGTGTTAAAATCTTCTAGGTCCATGGTATATGATTTATCATAAAGATCAAATAAAACATTGTGAGAATTGCGCGAGGATGTAAATTTAAACCTCCTCACAAAGGAATAAGTTAGATAGTGGTATTGTGGGCACTTATCTGACACGAAGTCCTCAAGATCAGCATTACGCATATACGCGTCAAATTCATCCTTGATGCCTGCCTGGACCATAAACTCCTCTGACGGCCATTCACAAGGCCACACTTGGGCTTCCCGCGGTGGTTCATCGTCCGGCTCACGTATCACGAGCCTCGGTCCTTGCTTCCTTGAGTAACCACCTTGGTACATTTTCCTAAACAGTTTTCTTCCTCTGAAAAATTTCTGAAATTTTTAGTGATTCAAAATAAAAGTGAATCAAACTCAACAAGATTGATAGCAACTACTCCTACAAGTGCCTAGAGGCTATATCGTGCATTAAAACTACTTTTGACCACATAAATTTGACATGCAAGCTCAAGAACAGGGTCACTTTAGCAGCAAAAATTTGCAATAAATAAAGCACTAGAACAAAAACTAATTGGACCATTGGAGGAGTCACATACCGAAGAACAATCCCCCAAAGCAGTTTTGTGAATGAAGCTTTGAGCAAGGAGATAGAAAATGGCAGCAAGATGAGCTAGAACTCGGGTTTGAGCTATGGGAGGATTTTTCTGGAGGAAGATGAAGTGAGTGGGTGCTGGAATAAGTGGAGGGGGTCCACATGGGGTCCACGAGGCAGGGGGCGCGCCCTGGACCCTCGTGGCCAGATGGTTGGTCCCCCTTGTGTGTTCTCAGTGCCAGTAATTCTAAAATATTCTACAAAAATTCATATATCATTTTCAGGACATTTGGTGAACTTTTATTTTCGGGGTATTTTTATTGCAAGGATAATTCAGAAAACAGATAGAAAATACTATTTTGCTTTATTTAATCTAAATAATAGAAAGTAAAAGGAGGGTACAAAGGGTTGTGCTTTCTAACTTCATCCATCTCATGCTCATCAAAAAGGAATCCACTAACAAGGTTGATCAAGTCTTGTTAACAAACTCTTTCCGAATAACATGAAACCAGAGAATTTTCGAATCACACTAAGTTACCTCCACGGGTATATACATGTCCCCAACAATAAGAATATCATATTTATTCTTTACAGTAGGAAGAGGGAATTCAAAAACTCCAATAGTTATCGTTGAAATTTTTCCAATAGAATTGATATTGTATACTTGAGGTTGTTTCCTCGGAAAGTGTACCGTATGCTCATTACCATTAACATGAAAAGTGGCGTTGCCTTTGTTGCAATCAATAACAGCCCCTGCAGTATTCAAAAAGGGTCTACCAAGGATAATAGACATACTATCGTCCTCAGGAATATCAAGAATAACAAATCCGTTAAAATAGTAATGTTTGCAACCACAATAGGCACATCCTCACAAATGCCGACATGTATAGCAGTTGATTTATCGGCCATTTGCAAAGATATTTCAGTAGGAGTCAACTTATTCAAATCATGTCTATGATATAAAGAGAGAGGCATAACACTAACACCGTCTCCAAGATCACATAAAGCAGTTTTAACATAGTTTCTTTTAATGGAGCATGGTATAGTTGGTACTCCTGGATCTCCTAATTTCTTTGGTATTCCACCTTTAAATGTATAATTGGCAAGCATGGTGGAAATTTCAGCTTCCGGTATCTTTCTTTTATTTGTAACAATATCTTTCATATACTTAGCATAAGGATTCATTTTAAGCATAGCAGTCAAACGCATATGCAAAAAGATAGGTCTAATCATTTCAGCAAAGCGCTCAAAATCCTCAGCATCCTTTTTCTTGGATGGTTTAGAAGGAAAAGGCATGGTTTCTGAACCCATGGTCTCTTTCTTTACCGTGCTTCCTAGCAACGAAGCCTCTCTTATCATAACGTTGATTCTTTGATTGTGGGTTATCAAGATCAACATTAGGTTCAATCTCTACATCATTGTTATTGCTAGGTTGAGCATCAACATGAACATCATCATTAACATTATCACTAGGTTCATGTTCATTACCAGATTGTGTTTCAGCATCACAAATAGAAATATCATTGGGGTTCTCAGGTGTGTCAACAACAGGTTCACTAGAAGCACGCAAAGTCCTATCATTTTTCTTTTTCTTCTTTTTAGAAGGACTAGGTGCATCAACATTAGTTCTCTGAGAATCTTGCTCAACTCTCTTAGGGTGGCCCTCAGGATACAGAGGTTCATGAGTCATTTTACCCCCTCTAGTCACAACTCTAACAGCAATCGTTTTTCTTATTATTTAATTCATTGATAAAATCGTCTTGTGCTTTAAGAACTTGTTCTACTTGAGTGGTAACCATAGAAGCATGTTTACTAACAAGTTTAAGGTCTCCTTTAACTCTAGACATATAATCGCTCAAGTGTTCTATCATATAAGCATTACGTCTCAATTGTCTACCAACATAAGCATTGAAGTTTTCTTGTTTAACAATAAAATTTTCAAACTCATCCAAGCATTGGCTAGCAAACTTAGTAAATGGGATTTCACCCTTATCAAATCTATAGAGAGGATTTACCTTTACTACATGTGTCGGGTTATTAAGACCATGTATTTCTTCAATAGGTGGTAAATTCTTAGCATCTTCAACTTAAATACCTTTTTCTTTCATAGATTTCTTTGCCTCTTGCATATCTTCAGGACTGTGAAATATAATACCCCTTTTCTACGGAATTGGTTTTGGAGTTGGTTCAGGAAGTGTCCAATCATTAGCATTACTCAACATATTATTCAATAGCAATTCAGCTTGTTCAACAGTTCTTTCCCTGGAAATACAACCAGCATAACTATCCAGGTGGTCTCTGGAAGCATCGGTTAGTCCGTTATAAAAGATATCAAGTATTTCATTTTTCTTGAGAGGATGATCAGGCAAAGCATTAAGTAATCAAAGAAGCCTCCCCCAAGCTTGTGGGAGACTCTCTTCTTAAATTTGCACAAAATTATATATTTCCCTTAAGGCAGCTTGTTTCTTATGAGCTGGGAAATATTTAGCAGAGAAGTAATAAATCATATCCCGGGGACTACGCACACAACCAGGAGCAAGAGAATTATACCATATTTTAGCATCACCCTTTAATAAGAATGGAAATAATTTAAGGATATAATAGTAACGAATTTTTTCCTCATTAGTGAATAGGGTGGCTATATCATTCAATTTAGTAAGATGTGCCACAACAGTTTCAGATTCATAGCCATAAAAAGGATCAGATTCAACCAAAGTAATTAACTCAGGATCGATAGAGCAATCATAATCCTTATCAGAAATACAGATAGGTGAAGTAGCAAAAGCAGGGTCATATTTCATTCTAGCATTCAAAGTTTTTTCTTTCATCTTAGCTAACAGTTTCTTAAGATCATATCTATCTTTGCAAGCTAAAAGATCTCTAGCAGTTTCTTCATCCATAACATAAACCTCAGGCACATCAGGCAATTCATATCTAGGGGGAGAAACTTCATCATCACTTTCATCAATATTATCAGTTTCAATAATTTCATTCTCTCTAACCCTAGAAAGTTGTTCATCAAGAAATTCACCTAATGGCATAGTATTATCAAGCATAGAAGTAGTTTCATCATAAGCATAATGTATAGCAGAAGTGACATCATCAATAACATGCGACATATCAGAATCAATAGCAGGTGTCGCAAGTTTACTCAAAATAGAAGGTGAATCTAGTGCAGAGCTAGATGGCAGTTCCTTACCTCCCCTCATAGTTGAGGGAAAATATTGGTTCTTTCATCTTTCAAGTTCCTCATAGTGATCAACAGATATAAATCCCAAGTGACCCAAAGAATAGAGCTATGCTCCTCGGCAATGGTGCCAGAAAATAGTCTTGATAACCCACAAGGATAGGGGATCACAACAGTTTTTGAGGGTAGAGTATTCAACACAAATTTATTGATTCGACACAAGGGGAGCCAAATAATATTCTAGTATTAACAGTTGAGTTGTCAATTCAACCGCACCTAAAAGACTTAATATCTGCAGCAAAGTATTTAGTAGTAAAGTAATATGGAAGTAGCGGTAACGGTGGCAAAAGTAAGTAGTAGTTTTTGTAGTGATTGTAACAGTGGCAACCGAAAAGTAACTAAGAAAAGATCAATATGCGAAAAGCTCGTAGGCGATGGATCAGTGATGGATAATTATGTCGGCATTCTAGGAACTGGGGTCCCCAGACTTGCCTGCCTGTGGCCCGCGGTGTGGATCCATCAGCGGCCCTGTACGACCCATCTTCACCAGCAAACACTCAAGACCCTCGCGACGGGCCAAGCCTCGTGAGGCAGACGACGCAAGACCTCCTCAGGGATGGCCTCGCCAGGCAGGCTCGCGAGGGGCGGAGAGATCAAGGCAAGGGACACCTCGCGAGATTTGTGACGCAAGCCATGATGACTAGAGCCAGGCGGGCGCCAGCGCACAGTGTCCTCTTTTCCTCTTTGGTGCTAAAGAGGCAAGCGTAGATGAGGAGTCCCGAGGCATCAGGCAAAGGTTTCCATATCGGTGCAACAAGACCAAGACCAGAAGGACGACAGAACAAGGTCACCGTAGAGCCTAGGACGACGTCACCACCAGAGCCTTTGGCAGGCGAAGACTCCTTTTGTCAGGATAGCTTGTACTAGTTGCCCCCCTTCAAATTGGTCGTTGTGGGATCCCTTCCCACCCGATATTTGGGAAGAGGACCAGGTCCTCTATATATAGGAATAGCCACCACCGTAGGGAGGCATTCTGATTCTGATGCTGATCGGATCTTGGTCCGGATTCATCCCATCAAAGCCACCACACTCACCAAGCACAAGAACATCTCTCCTCAGGAGGCTATTCTTCCCTTGTAAATGTTCTTCCTCAGCCCGAGAGGCAATCCACCACACCACACTGGAGTAGGGTATTACACCACATCGGTGGCCCAAACCAGTATAAACGCCTGTGTCTCTTGTTCTTTGGGTTCGTCTAGCTAGGCCATGAGATCATGATGTGTGCGAGCTAGAGAGGGGGAGATCTTTGTGCGCACCCCAGTGTTCGAACCTCAAGGGTTTTGCCGGAACCTGAAATCCGACATTTGGGGCGCCAGGTAGGGGTCGCTTAAGCCTTCCCCTTCATCAATCCGTGCTTCGCCACTCCACCAAGCTCATGGCCGACGCTCACCGGGCCTGCGCTGAGCGCCGGGCCGCTCTTGCCACCCGCATCCCTCAGACAACCCCTGTCGGTGGACCTCCCCGTCGTTCTCCATCACCCGCTGCCAATGCCGTCACCGACCTGGCGGCAAACGAGCAGCAAGCTTCCTCACTACACCCCTCCGTGCGGCGAGATGGCCGCACCGCCACCCTGTCGCTGACTCCTGCCAGCTCATCGTCTCACGCTCGCCATGCACCCACACACGTGCAGGCCGCGCTACTCCTGGCACGCGAACTCCTATGCTACCGCATCGCTGAGCTCGTCAGCATCATGAGGGGATCTCCCACGCCATCCCTCTCGTTGCCTCGTCCGCCCCCGGCTGCGGGCGATGTGGCTCACGGAGCGCCTCCGCCACTCCGCACCAAGATGGCGCCCTCGCGCCGAGACGTTCGGCTCATGGAGTGCCTCCGCCTCCTCCACGTCAAGACGGCGTCCTCGCTCCAAGATGTGCGGTCCCGCGGCGTGATCCACTGCGCCATGTGCCCGCGCACGAAGAAAGAAGTTTCCAAGAGATCCCTCGTCCGCAAGAAAACATTCCACCGCTAGCACTGCCATGTCAGGATCGCTTGCCGCGGCAGGGCCATGCGCCACTTGTCGTGGCAGCGCAGGGACACCAAGATCAAGCTCCGCCTCCACGACGGGTCCTGGTGGCCACGGCAGGCTGCCGCGCCTTCACTCCTGAGCTACGTAGCATCGTCTGGCCGGGCAAGTTCAAGCCGGATCTGCCTCCTCGCTACGACGGCACCCCGACCCTGTGGAGTTCTTGCAGCTCTACAAGCTGAGCATCGAGGCTGCCGATGGTGATGAAAAGGTCATGGCGAACTGGTTTCCCATGGCTCTCAAGGACGGCGCCCTCTCATGGCTCCTAAACCTGCCCCCGGCTCAATCTCCTCCTGGGATCAGATGTGCGGCGGCTTCATCGCCAACTCCAGGGCACTCGCGACCGCCCCCCGGCCGCGGGTGACCTGCGCCGCATCAAGCAACAGTCGGGAGAGACCCTCTAGAAGTACATCCAGTGCTTCAACAGTGTGCGCCTCAAGATCCCGAAGGTGACGGACGAGGCCATCATCTCAGCGTTCTCCGATGGCGTCCGCGACATCAAGATGAAGGAGGAGCTCGCCATCCATGAGGAGTTGTGCACGACTTTGGAGCTGTTCAACATAGCAACCAAGTGTGCAAGAGCTAAGGAGGGGCGTCTCTCCCTCCTCGAGCTCCCTGCTGTGGATCCAGAGGAGAAGAAGGCCAAGGTCAAGGACGTGAAGCGCAAAGGGGTGGCCGTACTCGCGGCAGAGCCAGATACCAAGCGCGGCCGAGACCTCCCCGAGTCGTCCAAGGGCAGCCGTACGTTCTGCACCTTCCACAACGTGCGCATCCCCAACACCAACAATTGTCAAGAGCTCAGGGCCATTCAAGATGGACGCTTCGGTCGACGCCCCGAGCGCAACGACCGGGGCTACGGCCGAGGAGGTGGACAAGGTGGAGGATGTTGGGACGATCGCAGCCCTCGCCAGGGCTGGCAGGACCATCCTCGCGAGGACTGCTGGCAGGACCAGCCTCGTGAGGGTGCCTGTAGGGACCAGCCTCACGAGGATCGTCCTCAGGGCAACACTGATCTCCCTCCGCTGCCGCCGCCACCAAGGAGGAACGACGACCATCAGTAGGACGAAGGGGCTAGGGGCTTCCAGGAGCCGCGCGCCATCGCCTGCATCTTGGGTGGCACTCAGGCCCCAGCTTCCCAGTGTATCTTCAAGCAGTTCTCTCGCGAGGTGAATGCAGCCCTCCCCAAGCTTGAGGCTATGCGCCCGCTCATATGGTCCAAGTACACCATCACCTTTAGCTCGGCGGACCATCTCAAATGCGCGGCAACCGTCGGTGTCCTCCTGATGCTCTGTTCGCCCGTCATCAGCAATGTCCAAGTCACCAAGACCCTCATCGACGGCGGCGCAGGGCTCAGTGTCCTGTCCGTCAAGACGTTCGACAGCCTTCAAGTGCCATATGATCAGCTCCAGCCCACCAAGCCTTTCTCAAGAGTGACTGACGGCTCCACCACCCCAATAGGGAAGGTTCGTCTCCCTGTCACCTTCGGCACACGCGACAACTACCGCACCGAGCTCGTCGACTTCGACGTCGCCCACATCCGCCTGCCATACAATGCCATCCTCGGGTACCCAGCGCTAGCCAAATTCATGGCAGTCACCCACCATGGCTACAACATCCTCAAGATGCCGGGAAGCGGCGGGATCATCATAGTCCCCTGCGAAGAAAGAGATGCGGTGTGCTCCCTCGAGCGCGCCTTCCAAGCTCTAGCAGTCGAAGACCCTGGCAGCGCATATATGCAGTACCCTCCTGAGGCCAACCCCAAGAAGAAGAAGCAGCAGCTCCGCACTGGGCCTCAGGGGAGCGGCGCCACCTCGGGATCAGTGCCCGCGCCTGGCGCTCCTCCCTCCCTCGCATAGGGAGGCGCGCCCGGCACCCTCCTCAAGCAGGGCTTGGGGGCTCTCTTCTGGAGGCCCTTAGACCTGGCCAGCATCACGAGGGAGGCGCTCGGGCACCACGTGGAGGCGTGCTTCGCGGCATATTTCCCTCAGGAGGACACCAGGCGACGAGCACCCGACCCTCATGAGTTCATCACCAAGACCACACAGGAGCTTCAGGAAGCAAGAGCAATATCCGGTGACCACCGCCCACTTGGCGCTGCTCCCCATCCAGGCGAGGGTGGTGATCTGCGCATCTGCATCGACATCACAGGGCTCAACAGGGCCGCATGCGCTTCTGGCCTTCGTGTGCTGACGGTGTGAGGGTCCACCTCACAGCTACGTTCGCATGCCGTTCAGCCTGCCAAGCGTGGCAGTCGCCTTCTAGTGCAACCTGCGGAGCATCCTGGCAGGTCAAGAGGCCAGGCATCACACAGTCCTGGAAGAGATGGAGACGGTCCTCAGGAGGCCACCTGAGCCTCCAGAGCCTCCTGAGGCTCTGGGTCTCGACGGCTCGTGAGGAGCGACTTCTTCACCATGTGTCTTCAGCTACCCCAACACTCCTTCAACAACCAAACCAGGTGACATTTTCCAAGTTTATTTAGCTGGGAGCGCCCCCTAGGTTGCATCATTCCCAGGCCGTGTGGGCCTGCCCCTGCGGCATGTATCCGCTTGCATCTTTAGTTCACCCTGCTGGGGGCGTCCCTCGGGCTGCATCATCCCAGGCCGCTCGGGTCCGACCCAGTGGCATGTATTGTTCTTGCATTTACCTAAGCTAGTTCGCTTGTCATGCATAATCTATCTATGGTTATCACATGCTTGATTGTCACCCACCATGGGAGCCGCGCGCCGATCATCTTTCTTCAGGATCCTTCGCGTAAGAAGGCTAGGAACGGCATCTGTGCTCGGGCCCATCCCTGCAGCATTGATAAATCCAACGGCTGAGCTCTGTCTGGCGGGTCGGCCCCGTTCACGTCACCTCCGGGGGTCGTTGGTGCTCGGCCTTCTCGTGCGGTAACCTCAGGAAATTTGTTCGGCGCAGGTTGTCTAACCATCTCGCAGGAACGCCACAGCCATCAAGAACCAAGACCAGGCGCAACCCGCCTTGAGGTAGGGCCTCGTGAGTCCCACGCTGGCTCACGAGTGCCCAGACACACCTCGTCTGGCCCTACCATGCAAGCCACATGTCAGGGCGGGGCTGTACATGCCCCCGGGGCTCTCCGCACTAGGGAGTCCCCTCCCATGTGCTAGTGGAAGCACCATGCTCCGCGCTGGTAGTCAACACTGCCGAGGAGCGGCTATGCCCATGCAAGTGCAGAAGCGCCATGCTCCGCGCTGGTGATAAACAACTGAGGGCGGCCACATGACCGTATCAACCTCAGGGAGCCTCCAAGCTCAGTGTCTGTCCCCATCGCAACACCTCCCCTCAGGAGAGTCGCGCGAGGGGGCTGGGCACGGGGGCTACGCTTGGGTCACGCCCAAGCGTACGCCATCCTGCCAGGTCCCTCAGACCTGGTCGTCGCGTGCCCTCCCAAGCGGAGCCAAGGTACGAAGGTCGTTTGAACGTCAAGGGGGACTCCTGAGCATCGCGACTCAGGAGCCTAACTGATCATGTAGCCCCTCACTCGTTGGTCCGTCCTGGTGATCTGGACGGCCCAATGGTGGCTGAGGTATGCGCGCGGTCGGGCCCTGCCGACGTAGAACACTAGGCCTACTCCCAGATCTCCTTTCTATAAGTTGTTTGTGCGTCAAGGGGGACTCCTGGGCATCGTGACTCAGGAGCCTAACTGCTCACGTAGCCCCTCAATCATTGGTCCGTCCTGATGATCCGGACGGCCCAACAGCGGCTAAGGTATGCGCGGGATCGGGCCCTGCCGACGTAGAATGTAAAGCAAATGGAAAGGAATTGTGGAATTTCAAAGCAAATATTACAAGACATATCGTTATCCTCAAACCAAACGCGAGTTTAACGCCTCCACGAGGCATGGTGCATATTGCAGAAATTAAAACAGAAAAGAAGCCGCCAGCAAGTTGTCCCATCATCCCTAGACACCGCTGTCGCCCACGAAGGATGCTTCTTCTTCAACGGTGTCGCCTTCACCTGTACCACCAGCCGGAGTTGCAAGATCAGTAGCACCCCCGGCCGGGGACGTGGGAGCAAAGGCGCGGAACCTCTTCAGCAGGGCCTCCACCTGACCTTCACAGCTGCAGCAGCGGCCTCGCAATGCTCATCTTTCACAGGCTCCAGCAGCTCGTCAAGGCGGGCGGCAAGATCGCGGAGATGGAGGTGGCTGAAGACCTGCGTCGGCGCGGCTAAGGAAAGAATGCGGGCTTCTTCCTCCACCATGGGGTCGATGCCGCTCACAACGTCCTCCAGCGCACCGACCAGATAAGAAAGTAGTTGGATGGGGCCCTCGTCGGCGATGGCCAGCGGCTCCTGCAAGCCCTTCTCGTAGAGTGACTGCAGCGTCGTTTGAGACCTCTCCTCAAGGAGCTTGAAGGCTGCGCGGTCCTCAGCCAGGACCTTTGCCTTGGCGTCAAGCTCGGCCTTCTTCGCCTTCAGCTTCTGCACCAGCTCCCCCAGCTGGCTGTGCTCCATGGCCTGTGCCTTCGCCAATTGTTCCAGTTCGGCGTCGCGATCCTGGACGGTGTCCTCTCGGGCCTTCATCTTCTCCTCCTCCGCCTTGCGGCCTCGAGCTTCTTTCGCGCATTCCCTCCGCATGGTCTCCAGCTCGACCTCCAGCGACTGCAGCAGTCATGGGCGGCCCCGGCATCCTTTAGTGCCACCTCACGGGCGGCCGCAGCTTGGGCGACAGCCTCCCTATCCTTCTCGGAGTCGGCAGCAGCCCGGCTCAGCATCGCCCGGACGGACACATCGGAGTGAAGCCAGCTAGAGACCAGCTCCAGGTGCCCAGCCACCAGGCGACGGTTGGTGCCTTGAAGATCTCCTCGCAGCAGGGCAATCATAGAAAGAGCGCGCTCCAGGACGTCAGGAGAGGCGAAAGAACCCGGAGATAGCAATGCGGCAGGAGGAGGAGGAGGAGGCGTCGTCGTCACCATGGCCTAGGAGGACAGAGGCTCCTGAGCCTCGGGGAGCCCAGCGCCCGAATCGGACGTTGGCACCTCCGGAGCCAGCGGGGCCATGGGGGCTGAATCCTCCCAAGGATTCTCCACCTAGCCTCGCGAGGATGATCGGGCTAGAGAAGCGCGAGTGCCATCGTTGCCCTTATCCATGGAGAGGGGTGCGGCCGCAGGAGGCGATCTGGGCTCGAGCTGTACCACCTCGTCCCCCTTCCTCTTCTTTGCCGCAGGCGTCGGCCTAGTTGCACAATGGAGAAGAGTCAAGGACGAGCAGCAGAAGCAAGAACAAGGCAGGACAAGAACACTTACTGGTCCACCGCGGCGTAGTCCCTCCACTTCGTAAGCTTGAAGACGGAGAGCTTCATGGCCCGAGGCGCAGGGGCGCGGGCTCCAGGAGCAGAAGCAGGGGCAGAAGATGGACCGGAAGCAGCTCCAGGTGGTGTCGAGGCAGGAGCGTCGTCCCGGGAGATCAGTGCCGACCTGCCCTTCGTCGGAACCACGGGCGGCTCCTCCCTCTCCGGGAGGACGTCGGCCTCGTCATCATCATCAGGCAAGGTGCGGGAGGATGTTGGCCTTGCGCAAGGGGGAGGTCTCCCCCATCCCCTCGGGGGTCGCCTCCGAGTCGCGCTCCTTTTCCTCCGGCTCTTCCCCATCCCTGAGGGAATCGCCAGAAGACACGTCCACTGTCGCCGTCGCTACCGGGGCTCCATGGGGCGCCGGTGGCACGAGGCCACGCTCGTCAAAGGTGGGCATGGCGGCTGCGACCAGCGTCCTGTCCTTCCGAAGGAACAAGGGAGCATGGACACTCAGCGGATACTCTTGGTCGTCCCCGACCAAGAGGCGGAGAGCCACGACCAGCTCCCTTTCGGATAAGGCCTCCGAGCTCAGGCGAAGCTTGTCCTCTCTGTCCCCGAGCGTCCACAAGGAGCTGCTACCTCTTGAGCACTGCGTTGGTTTTCCCTTGAAGAGGAAAGGGTGATGCAGCAAAGTACCGTAAGTATTTCCCTCAGTTTTTGAGAACCTAGGTATCAATCAAGTAGGAGACTACACACAGTCCCCCGTACCTACACAAACAAATAAGAACCTCGCAACCAACGCGATAAAGGGGTTGTCAATCCCTTCATGGTCACTTACGAGAGTGAGATCTGATAGAGATAATAATAATAAGATAAATATTTTTGGTATTTTTATGATATAGATTGGAAGTAAAGATTGCAAAATAAAATAGATTGGAAACTTATATGATAAAAGATAGACCCGGGGCCCATAGGTTTCACTAGTGGCTTCTCTCAAGATAGCATAAGTATTACGGTGGGTGAACAAATTACTGTCGAGCAATTGATAGAAAAGTGAATAATTATGAGAATATCTAGGCATGATCACGTATATAGGCATCACGTCCGCGACAAGTAGACCGAAACGATTCTGCATCTACTACTATTACTCCACACATCAACCGCTATCCAGCATGCATCTAGAGTATTAAGTTCATAAGAACAGAGTAATGCATTAGGCAAGAAAAGACATGATGTAGAGGGATAAACTCAAGCAATATGATATAAACCCCATCTTTTTATCCTCGATGGCAACAATACAATATGTGCCTTGCTGCCCCTGCTGTCACTGGGCACCGCAAGATTGAACCCAAAGCTAAGCACTTCTCCCATTGCAAGAAAGATCAATCTAGTAGGCCAAACCAAACTGATAATTTGAAGAGACTGGCAAAGATAACCAATCATACATAAAAGATTTCAGAGAAGAATCAAATATTGTTCATAGATAAACTTGATCATAAACCCACAATTCATCGGATCTCAACAAACACACCGCAAAAAGAGTTACATCAAATAGACCTCCAAGAAGATCGAGGAGAACATTGTATTGAGATCCAAAGAGAGAGAAGAAGCCATCTAGCTAATAACTATGGACACGAAGGTCTGAGGTAAACTACTCACACATCATTGGAGAGGCTATGGTGATGATGTAGAAGCCCTCCGTGATCGATGCCCCCTCCGGCGGAGCTCCAGAAAAGGCCCCAAGATGGGATCTCTTGGGTACAGAAGGTTGCTGCGGTGGAAATAGGGTTTCGTGGTGCTCTTGGATGTTTTCGGGGTATATGAATATATATAGGAGGAAGAAGTAGGTCGGTGGAGCCACGAGGGGCCCACGAGGGGGGAGGGCGCGCCCAGGGGGTAGGTGCGCCCCCTGCCTCATGGCCTCCTCGTTGGTTGCTTGGCGTCCACTGCAAGTCCCCTAGATCACGTTTGTTCCAAAAGTAACTCTCCCGAAGATTTTTATTCCGTTTGGATTCCGTTTGATATTCCTTTTCTGCGAAACACTGAAATAGGAAAAAACAGCAATTTGCACTGGGCCTTGGGTTAGTAGGTTAGTCCCAAAAATAACATATAAGTGTATAAATAAGCCCATTAACATCCAAAACAGATAATATAATAGCATGGAACAATCAAAAATTATAGATACGTTGGAGACGTATCAAGCATCCCCAAGCTTAATTCATGCTCGTCCTTGAGTAGGTAAATGATAAAAACAGAATTTTTGATGTGGAATGCTACCTAGCATAATTCGTAATTTTCTTTATTGTGGCATGAATGTTCAGATCCGAGAGATTCAAGACAAAAGTTTAATATTGACATAAAAATAATAATACTTCAAGCATACTAACTAAGCAATCATGTCTTCTCAAAATAACATGGCAAAAGAAAGTTCATCCCTACAAAATCATATAATTTGGTCATGCTTCATTTTCGCCACACAAGAATGCTCTCATCTTGCACAACCCCGATGACAAGCCAAGCAATTGTTTCATACTTTAGTAATCTCAAACTTTTTTCAACTCTCACGCAATACATGAGCGTGAGCCATGGATATAGCACTATGGGTGGAATAGAATAATGATAGGGGGTCATGTGGAGAAGAAAAAAGGAGAAAGTCTCACATCGACAAGGCTAATCAACGGGCTAGGGAGATGCCCATCAATTGATGTCAATGCAAGGAGTAGGGATTGCCATGCAATGGATGCACTAGAGCTATAAATGTATGAAAGCTCAACAAAAGAAACTAAGTGGCTGTGCATCCAACTTGCTTGCTCACGAAGACCTAGGGCATTTGAGGAAGCCCATTTTTGGAATATACAAGCTAAGTTCTATAATGAAAAATCCCCACTACTATATGAAAGTGAAAAAACAAGAGACTCTCTATCATAAAGACCATGGTGCTACTTTGAAGCACAAGTGTGAAAAAAAGGATAGTAACATTGCCCCTTTTTTGGGGCCTTTCTTTTTTTATTTGGCCTTTCTCTTTTATTATTTGGGACAATGCTCTACTTATGATGATCATCACACTTCTAGCTATTTACAACTCAATGATTACAACACGATACAAAATATGACTCTATATGAATGCCTCCAGCGGTGTGCCGGGAAGGGCAATGAATCAAGAGTGACATGTATGATAAATTATGCATGGTGGCTTTGCCACAAATACGATGTCAACTACATGATCATACAAAGAAATATGACAATGATGAAGCGTGTCATAACTGAAACGATGGAAAGTTGCATGGCAATATATCTCGGAATGGCTATGGAAATGCCATAATAAGTAGGTATGGTGGCTATTTTGAGGAAGATATAAGGAGGTTTATGTGTGATAGAGCGTATCATATCACGGGGTTTGGATGCACCGGCAAAGTTTGCACCAACTCTAAAGGTGAGAAAGGGCAATGCACGGTACCGAAGAGGCTAGCAATGATGGAAGGGTGAGAGTGCGTATAATCCATGGACTCAACATTAGTCATAAAGAACTGACAAAGTTATTGCAAAAATCTACAAGTCATCAAAAACCAAGCACTATGTGCATGCTCCTAGGGGGGTAGATTGGTAGGAAAAGACCATCGCTCGTCCCCGACCGCCACTCATAAGGAAGACAATCTAAGAACACCTCATGTTTCAAATTTGTTACACAATGGTTACCATAGATGCATGCTACGGGACTTGCAAACTTCGACACAAGTATTTCTCAAATTCATAGTTACTCAACTAGCACACTCTAATATCACCACATTTATATCTCAAAACAATTATCAAGTATCAAACTTCTCATAGTATTCAATGCACTTTCATTGATAGTTTTTATTATACCCATCTTGAATGCCTATCATATTAGGACTAGTTTCATAACCAAAGCAAATTACCATGCTTTTCTAAAGGACTCTCAAAATTATTTAAGTGAAGCATGAGATATCAATAATTTCTATAAAATAAAACCACCACCGTGCTCTAAAAGATATAAGTGAAGCACTAGAGCGAAATTATCTAGCTCAAAAGATATAAGTGAAGCACATAGAGTATTCTAATAAATTTCAATTCATGTGTGTTTCTCCCAAAAGGTGTGTACATCAAGGATGATTGTGGTAAACAAAAAAGCAAAGACTCAAATCATACAAGACGCTCCAAGCAAAACACATATCATGTGGTGAATAAAAATATAGCCTCAAGTAAAGTTACAGATAGAAGAAGACGAAAGAGGGGATGCCTTCCCGGGCATCCCCAAGCTTAGGCTTTTGTTTTTCCTTGAATTTTACCTTGGGGTGCCATGGGTATCCCCAATCTTAGGCTCTTGCCACTCCTTGTTCCATAATCCATCAAATCTTTACCCAAAACTTGAAAACTTCACAACACAAAACTTAAACAGAAAATCTCATGAGCTCCGTTAGTATAAGAAAACAAACCACCACTTAAGGTACTGTAATGAACTCATTCTTTATTTATTTTGGTGTTAAACATACTGTATTCCAACTTCTCTATGGTTCATAACCTCCGATACTAGCCATAGATTCATCAAAATAAGCAAACAACAAGCGAAAAACAGAATTTGTCAAAAACAGAACAGTCTGTAGTAATCTGTAGGTTTCTAATACTTCTGTAACCCAAAAAATTCTAACATAAATTTATGGACGTGAGGAATTTATCTATTAATCATCTGCAAAAAGAATCAACTTAATCGCACTCTCCAGTAAAAAATGGAACCAAATTTCGTGAGCGCTAAAGTTTCTGTTTTTTACAGCAAGATCGCAAAGACTTTCCCCAAGTCTTCCCAAAGGTTCTACTTGGCACAAACACTAATTAAAAGCATAAAAGCACATATAAAAACAGGCTAGATGAATTATTTATTACTAAACAGAACCAAAAATCAAGGAACAAAAATAAAATTGGGTTGTCTCCCAACAAGCGCTATGTTTAACGCCCCTAGCTAGGCATAAAGGCAAGAATAGATCTAGGTATTATCATCTTTGGTATGCAATCCATAAGTGGCTCTCATAATAGATTCATAAGTTAATTTAATTTTCTTTCTGGGAAAGTGCTCCATGCCTTTCCTTAACGGAAATTGGAATCTAATATCCCCTTCCTTCATATCAATAATTGCACCAATCGTTCTAAGGAAAGGTCTACCAAGAATAATAGGACATGTAGGATTGCAATCAATATCAAGAACAATGAAATCTACGGGCACATAATTCCTATTTGCAACAATAAGAACATCATTAATCCTTCCCATAGGTTTCTTAGTAGTGGAATCCGCAAGGTGCAAATTTAAAGAACAAGCATCAAATTCACGGAAACCTAACACATCACACAAAGTTTTTGGAATCGTGGAAACGCTAGCACCCAAATCACATAAAGCATAGCATTCATGATCTTTAATTTTAATTTTAATAGTGGGTTCCCACTCATCATAAAGTTTTCTAGGGATAGAAACTTCCAATTCAAGTTTTTCTTCATAAGATTTCATTAAAGCATCAACGATATGTTTAGTAAAAGCTTTATTTTGATGATAAGCATGCGGAGAATTTAACATGGATTGCAACAAGGAAATACAATCTACTAAAGAACAATTATGATAACGAAATTCCTTGAAATACAAAATAGTGGGTTCATTGCTATGTAACATTTTGACCTCTCCAATCCCACTTTTATCAATTTTTGCATCAAGATCTAAAAACTTTGAATCACTGGGACGCCTTTTAACTAAAGTTGACTCATCTCCAGTCCCATCATTATCAAGATTCATATTGCAAAACAAAGATTTAATAGGAGACACATCAATCACTTTTAGATCTTCATCCTAATTATCATCAAAACTAGAAGAACACACTTTCACAAAGCAATCTTTTTTAGCACGCATCCTAGCGGTTCTTTCTTTGCACTCATCAATGGAGATTCTCATAGCTTTGAGAGACTCATTGATATCATGCTTAGGTGGAATAGATCTAAGTTTCAGAGAATCAACATCAAGAGAAATTCTATCCACGTTCCTAGCCAACTCATCAATCTTAGACAATTTTTCTTCAATCAAAGCATTGAAACTCTTTTGCGAACTAATAATTTCTTTAATATTAGATTCAAAATCAGAGGGCAACTTATTATAATTTCCATAAGAATTGTTGTTGGAATTACCATAATTATTAGAGGAATTACTAGGAAGCGGCCTAGGATTAAAATTACCTCTACACGCGTTATTACCAAAATTGTTCCTACCAACAAAATTCACATCCATAGATTCATTATTATTCTCAATCAAAGTAGACAAAGGCATATCATTAGGATCAGAAGAAACACTCTTATTAGCAAACAATTTCATAAGTTCATCCATCTTTCCACTCAAAACATTGATTTCTTCTATAGCATGCACCCTTTTACTAGTAGATCTTTTAGTGTGCCATTGAGAATAATTAACCATAATATTATCTAGGAGTTTAGTAGCTTCTCCTAAGGTGATTTCCATAAAAGTTCCTCCCGCGGCCGAATCTAAAAGATTTTTAGAAGCAAAATTCAATCCGGCATAATTTTTTTTGTATAATCATCCAAAGATTCAAACCATGAGTAGGGAAATTACGTATCATTAGTTTCATCCTATCCCAAGCTTATGCAACATGTTCATGATCAAGTTGCTTAAAATTCATAATATCGTTTCTAAGAGAGATGATCTTAGCGAGAGGAAAATACATAGAGGTAAAAGCATCTTTGCACTTATTCCATGAATCGATACTATTTTTAGGCAAAGACGAAACCCAAGTTTTAGCACGATCTCTATGTGAAAACGGAAATAGCTTCAATTTAACAATATCATTATCCACATCTTTCTTGTTTTGCATATCACACAAATCAACAAAGTTGTTTAGATGGGTAGCGGCATCTTCACTAGGAAGGCCGGAAAATGGATCTTTCATAACAAGATTCAACAAAGCAACATTAATTTCACAAGATTCAGCATCGTTAAGAGGAGCAATCGAAGTGCTAATAAAATCATTATTGTTGCTATTAGAAAAGTCACACAATTTAGTATTATCTTGAGCCATCGTGACAAACAATCCAACACACAAGCACACAAGAGGCAAGCGAAAAGAGACGAACGGAAAAGAGAAGGGGAACGGAAAAAGAGGGCGAATAAAATGTCAAGGGTGAAGTGGGGGAGAGGAAAATGGCGAATAATGTAATGCGAGGGATAAGAGTTTGTGATGGGTACTTGGTATGTCTTGACTTGTGGTAGATCTCCCCAGCAACGACGCCAAAAATCCGCACATTGCCAGGAGATCAAAGCTTGACTTGACTTGGTGTAAGCCTCCCCCGCAACAGCGCCGGAAATCCTTCTTGCTACCTCTTGAGCACTGTGTTGGTTTTCCCTTGAAGAGGAAAGGGTGATGCAGCAAAGTACCGTAAGTATTTCCCTCAGTTTTTTGAGAACCAAGGTATCAATCCAGTAGGAGACTACACACAAGTCCCTCATACCTACACAAACAAATAAGAACCTCGCAACCAACGCGATAAAGGGGTTGTCAATCCCTTCTTGGTCACTTACGAGAGTGAGATCTGATAGAGATAATAATAATAAGATAAATATTTTTGGTATTTTTATGATATAGATTGGAAGTAAAGATTGCAAAATAAAATAGATTGGAAACTTATATGATAAAAGATAGACCCGGGGGCCATAGGTTTAACTAGTGGCTTCTCTCAAGATAGCATAAGTATTACGATGGGTGAACAAATTACTGTCAAGCAATTGATAGAAAAGTGAATAATTATGAGAATATCTAGGCATGATCATGTATATAGGCATCACGTCCGCGACAAGTAGTCTGAAACGATTCTGCATCTACTACTATTACTCCACACATCGACCGCTATCCAGCATGCATCTAGAGTATTAAGTTCATAAGAACAGAGTAATGCATTAGGCAAGATGACATGATGTATAGGGATAAACTCAAGCAATATGATATAAACCCCATCTTTTTATCCTCGATGGCAACAATACAATACGTGCCTTGCTGCCCCTGCTGTCACTGGGAAAGGACACCGCAAGATTGAACCCAAAGCTAAGCACTTCTCCCATTGCAAGAAAGATCAATCTAGTAGGCCAAACCAAACTAATAATTCAAATAGACTTACAAAGATAACCAATCATACATAAAAGATTTCAAAGAAGAATCAAATATTGTTCATAGATAAACTTGATCATAAACCCACAATTCATTGGATCTCGACAAACACACCGCAAAAAGAGTTACATCAAATAGATCTCCAAGAAGATCGAGGAGAACATTGTATTGAGATCCAAAGAGAGAGAAGAAGCCATCTAGCTAATAACTATGGACCTGAAGGTCTGAGGGAAACTACTCACACATCATCGGAGAGGCTATGGTGTTGATGTAGAAGCCCTCTGATGAAGCTATGTACCTAGGGTAGGGTCATGGACCTATCCAAACTGACCTACCCAGGGACATCTCTAGAAGAAATCATCTTTCAATCGACTTGAAGGTGTCTCACTCGACAGACTTGAAGATACTCGACCAAGAAGCAATCACTCGACCAAGACCAAGCCACTCGACGGTCAGGTGACCTAAAGGCGCTCCGCATGCTAATGGTTGGTCATTAAGTAGCCTTTATGGTCATCATAGCACTTTATTAGGGGCGTTACCAGTAACGCCCCACCTTAATGTATTTAAAACCCTGCATAACTAAGGGCCGGAGGGGTCAGGCGAACTCTATATAAGCCACCCCCCTCCTCAGTGTAAAGGGTTCGCACGCCTGTAATTCACACACGCATAGTCCAGTCGACCGCCTCCGGGCTCCGAGACGTAGGGCTATTACTTCCTCCGAGAAGGGACTGAACTCGTAAATCTTGCGTTCCTACAACTCCTCTATAGCTAAGATCTTGCCTCTCCATACTTACCCCCCTACATCACTGTCAGACTTAGAACCACGACAGTTGGCGCCCACCATGGGGCAGGTGTTTTAGCGTTTTGTTGGAGGAGTTGCAATCTTTTCCGACCCGAATCATCATGGTTTTCGGTGGTGTTTTGGTGGAGGGCCGCGAGATCCGTCTCGGCGCGCTCACGTTCATCGCCGACGACTCCGCGTGGCTTTAGGAGGCTCCGCTCGAAGTGGACGCACTCCTTGTCCACGGGGCAACGCACTTTAGCGCGTGCGTCCACGGCGTTCTCCTGCGGCAACCGTCGACCCCCTACCAGTCGGCTCCTGTGTTGTCCTCCCTCCCAGTTTCCCACCGGCGCAAGTGCGCTGGTCGGTCGAGACTCCAGCGGTGGGTGAGACACGCGGTGGCACGCCAGTCGGCCACCCCTCAAGTCGTGGCGATCGAGCCCGACGAATCCCTCTACAGCCTGTTCGACCTGTCGACCGGCTCAGAGACCGCATCCGAGTGCAACAGCAGCGATCCGACGGCGGAGGTTCTGATGGTCGATGGACCTCCCAGTCCTCCCAGTTTTCCCCGCACCGACGGAGGCGCGGGTGGAGGCGACCCGTCGCGTCCTCATGAGGAATATCTTCCCGAGCCTCTCACGTCACTGTAGAGAGAAGAACTTCGCCATCGGAACATGGATGCATTGCACACTCCTATCATTGAAGAAACCCCCGAGGCTCGTGCCTTGGAGGACGCGCGCCTGGCAAACTTGGCCGAGCGCACTCGACTGGAGAACCTCCAGCGAGCACTCGACGAGCGTGCGCAACAATGGGTTCCCGAATCTAGTCGACGTTAGCTCTTCCCGCCCCCGCAGATATATCGAACTCCGATTCAGAATTTAGCAGCTGCAGCCCGCATAGCAGAGTCGATTCAGCCTTCCCAGTCGGAGGCTGGCAGAGGCTTGCTGCAGATCAGAGCGTTGCTCCGGGCAGCAGGAGACCAGAATTCCGCTGTTTCTCAGTCGCGGAACAGGATTCACAATAGATCCGTTGCCGCAGACACAGTCCAGTCGGCTCAGAGCCCAAGATCGCCCCTGAGGCATGAGGGACGTGGGGACCGGCGTAATCAGCATGGTAACTGTGAGCAATATGATCACCGTTTCGATCGTGATGATCGACGTCGAGTGCCCACCCCTCCCCCGAGGAGCGGGTCGTATGCGCCTCGACAACAGGATGATAGGCGCCCTTGTAGTGTTGCGCGAAGGATTCCAGTCGACTCTAGGGAGCCAGGCTTCGATGCGAGATCCATTCTCGTTCAAGGTTTGATTGATAGGAACAGAGCTCACCGGGAAGGACACGACAGAGATGCTCCTACCAGCAGCAGAGCACATGTTTCGGGGCCAGAGTGCTTTAGTAGAGCCATCAGGGCCGCTGTGATTCCTCCCAACTTCAGGTTGGCGACTGGAGTCAGCAAGTTCACTGGCGAGTCCAAGCCCGATACTTGGCTTGAAGACTACCGAGTGGCCGTCCAGATTGGCGGCGGCAATGATGAGGTGGCCATGAAGCACCTGCCTCTCATGTTGGAGGGCTCGGCCAGAGCGTGGCTGAACCAGTTAGCACCCAGCAGCATTTACACTTGGGAAGATCTCGCCTGAGTGTTTGTCACCACATTCGAAGGAACATGCAAACGACCGACAGGGTTGACGAAACTGCGGTCCTGCGTGCAGAAGCTGAATGAAACCTTGAGGGATTACATCCAGAGATGGATCACGTTGCACCACATGGTAGAGAATGTGCCTGACTACTAAGCAGTCTGTGCCTTCAAAGAAGGCGTCAAGTACAGAGAACTGAATCTGAAATTCGGTCGAACCGGAGATATGTCTCTGAACCGAATGATGGAGATTGCCACCAAGTACGCTAATGGAGAAGATGAGGATCGACTCCGGAGTGGCAAGCAGAAGCCCAAGAAACCGGAGGAAATTCCAATCGGAAACAGAAGCGGAAAGCCGAGCCAGCTGCTCCTGGGGAAGCCTTGGTTGTGACTCAAGGAAAGTTTAAGGGGAAACCCAAAGGACCTTGAAACCCCAAGAAAGTTAAAGACCAAGACGGAAATGATGTGTCGGATTTGTCGTGCCTCGTCCACACTAAGAAAGATGAAGAGGGTAATTTTATTTACCCAAAAGATACCACTCGACAGTGTCGACTCTTGATCCAGCAGTTCCAGGGCAAGCAGCCCAAAGATAAAGAGAAGGAGTCAGACAAAGTTGAGGACAAGGAAGATAGCGACGATGGATACCCCCAAGTCAATTCCACCCCGATGATTTTTGCTGATGTTGAAAGCAAAAGTCGATTGAAAGTCATCAACCGAGAGGTGAATATGGTTGCTCCGGCGACACCAAGTTATTTGAAATGGTCTCAGACTGCCATCACGTTCGACCAGTCCGATCACCCAATGCATATTGCCACCCCTGGGAGGCAAGCTCTGGTGGTCGACTGTAACACCCTGGATGTAACTTTCCCAATTTGTACTCCAACTCTTGCCGTTTCCGGCGTTAAGTTATTTTATTTTCTCGGGTTCGGGTTTTTGTCTCCGTGTGTTGTTGTCGTTGTCATGCATCTCATATCATGTCATCATGTGCATTGCATTTGCATACGTGTTCGTCTCATGCATTCGAGCATTTTCCCCGTTGTCCGTTTTGCATTCTGGCGCTTCGTTCTCCTCCGGTGGTCATCTCTACCTTTCTTTTGTGTGTGGGGATTAAACATTTCTAGATTGGACCGAGACTTGCGAAGCGGCCTTGGTTTACTACCGGTAGACCGCCTGTCAAGTTTCGTACCATTTGGACTTCGTTTGATACTCCAACGGTTAACTGAGGGACCGAAAAGGCCTCGTGTGTACTGCAGCCCAACACCCCTCAAATTTTGCCCAAAACCCACCAAAACCCTATCCATCTTCTAGAGCGTTCGATTATGATCGCATGGCCGAAAACCTCACCTCATTTGGACTCTCCTAGCTCCCGCTATGCCTATAAATAGGTCCTCCTCGAAAAATCCGGATCCCCCTCGTCCAAAACCCCTAAAAAAATCATCTCCGCGCCGGCCGAACACGTCCGTCCGGGCCGGACGCTTCCGCCGCCGCCAACCAGCCGCCGCCACGTGGCCCAGGCGAGCCCCACATCACCGCCGCCGCCCGAGGCCCGCCCGAGCCCGCGGGAGGCCCTCCCGGGCCCATCGACCGCACTACCCCGCGCCTCCTTCTCCTCCGACGCCGTCCGCCGCACCCGCGCCCCTTCCCGGCTGGATCTCGCCCCGGCCGCCGCGCAGCTCGCCGGCGCCAGCGCCGCCGCGCGCCCCTCGCCGCCATAGCCGGCCGGAGCCGCCGCCCTCGCCGGATCGGGACGAGAGGGGGCCGGATCCGCCCCTTCCCGGCCTCCCCATCGACTTCCCTCGCCGGAGCCGCCGCCACCTCGCCGGATTTCTGCCTCGGTTCGCGCCCCATCATGAAACCCTAGATCCGGAGGTCGAGATTCTACTAAGTCCCCGATTTTTCCAGTTTCAAGTGCCTATGTTCATCATGCCGTAACTTTGCATCCGTAGCTCCGATTCATGCATATAGCATATCAAAATGTTCATCTCAGAGAGTACATCATTTCATTCCATTGCATCATTTTCATTTGAGTTCATCTTGATGCCCGAAATGCTGTTATAAGAGTGCTACTTGAGATAATTGTCAGATCTGATGCTCCATTTAGATATTTGTCATTTTTGTCATGATTATTGTGTGCATGATGTGCCCATGAGTTCTACATATGTTTTGTTAAGGGTTTTGCCATCTTTCCAGAGGTGCAACCCATGTATTTTTCTGATGTGTATGGTGACTAGCACAAGCTTGCAAAGTGAGGCACTTGGTAATGCTGATTTCAGGGACTTAGCATTTCCACTAAGTCCTTGACCTGTTTATCTCATATGGCCATATGTTCATGTTGTTTCCTAGTGATCCGTGCCTCTTTTGAGGATGATCAGTAAGGATGTTTTGTTAATATTGTATTTCTCTATCCATCCATGCCTTTGTTTGCATTTATGGAGCACCCTAGCTTGAGTCAATTGAGCTCTACTTTTGCTACTTCGTGAATCTGGGCAGATTGCCAACTTGTTTGCAACTTTGCCGATGATGTTGTAGTTGATCCATGCATGCTATGTTATTATTCTTGCCATGTCTAGCTTGCATTTTGTGTATTCTTGATGGGTGTATGCTTAGTTTGTCATGACTTGCTCCGTAGTGAGGGCATCGAGCTCGTAAACATGCCTACTTGAGATCTGTTTTCAGCATGCTCCAGTTTTCACTTAAGTCTGTGATCTGATTATGTTTTTGCTATGTTCACATGCTTGCAATTGTACTTTCTGATCCCTTTTGGCTCAAGGTCACTAAGGGACTTTTGTTAAGCTCTTTGAGTAGCTCCATGCCATGCTTTATGTTGCCATGTTCAGGTCCTGTAGCATGTAGTTTTGATGCTCCAAAGAGTGCTACCTGATCTAAAATTCCAGACAAGTGTTGATTTCACTAAGTCTGAAATCTGTTTGCCATATGCATTTTTGCCATGCTTGTTTGAACCTGATAATGGATGAATTGGCTGTAGCTCAGTGCTAGACTTTTGTTAAGAATCTTGTATGCATCCCTGCCATGTATTTTGTTGTCATGTTTGGGTGCTGTAGCATGTTCATTTCGTTGCATTTAGATGGCTACTTGCTGTAAATTGTAGACCGGTGTCATATTTGAATCGCTTGCCATTTCCAAACCGTAACTCCGATTCCGACGTTCTTTATATCGTTTTCAAGCGATTTCATCTCATCTTTCTAGTGGCACACTTGGATTCCCAAGTTGAAGCCAGGTTCATGCATCCCTTGTCAAATCTTGCATATGCATCCCACATCGCATCCCGCATAGCATACCATCCTTGCATCACATTGTTTGATCCTTGCACGTGGTTGATTGTGTCCTTGTTGCTTGTTTGTCTTGTTTGGGTAGAGCCGGGAGACGAGTTCGTTAACAAGGAGCCCGTTGAGTTTGCTTTCGAGGATCCAGTCTACTCTGACAACTGTGCAGGCAAGATGATCATACCCTCGAAATCACTACTATCTTTGCTACGCTAGATTGCTCGCTCTTTTGCTATGCCAATGATACGATGCCTACCACTTGCTTTCAAGCCTCCCAAATTGCCATGTCAAACCTCTAACCCACCATGTTCCTAGCAAACCGTTGATTGGCTATGTGACCGCTTTGCTCAGCCCCTCTTATAGCGTTGCTAGTTGCAGGTGAAGATTGGAGGCCGTTCCTTGTTGGAACATTATTTTACTTGTTGGGATATCATTATTTTGCCATGTTATCTTAATGCATCTATATACTTGGTGAAGGGTGGAAGGCTCGGCCTCTCGCCTAGTGTTTTGTTCCACTCTTGCCGCCCTAGTTTCCGTCATATCGGTGTTATGTTCCCGGATTTTGCGTTCCTTACGCGGTTGGGTTATAATGGGAACCCCTTGATAGTCCGCCTTGATTAAAGCTTTTCCAGCAATGTCCAACCTTGGTTTTACCATTTGCCACCTAGCCTCTTTTCCCTTGGGTTTCTAGAGCCCGAGGGTCATCTTATTTTAGCCCCCCCTGGGCCAGTGCTCCTCTGAGTGTTGGTCCCACCGAGCGATGTCCGGGGCTACCAGGGGCAACTCTGGGCTGGCCTACCCGACGTCTGCCTCATCTGAGTGTGCCCTGAGAATGAGATATGTGCAGCTCCTATCGGGATTTGTCGGCACATTCGGGCTATGTTGCTGTTCTTGTTTTAACCTGTCGAAGTGTCTTGAAGAACCGAGGTACTGAGTCTGATCGGAACGTCTCGGGAGGAGGTCTATTCCTTCGTTGACCGTGAGAGCTTGTCATGGGCTAAGTTGGGACTCCCCTGCAGGGATTTGAACTTTCGAAAGCCGTGCCCGCGGTTATGGGCAGATGGGAATTTGTTAATGTCCGGTTGTAGATAACTTGAACCTTAACTTAATTAAAATGAATCAACTGAGTGTGTTACCGTGATGGCCTCTTCTTGGCGGAGTCCGGGAAGTGGACACGGTGTTGGAGTAATGTTTGCGCAGGTTGCTCTCTAGATTCTCGCTCGCGCTTTGCCTCCTCTTCTCGCTCTCTTTTGCGAATAAGTTAGCCACCATATTTTGCTAGTCGCTTGCTGCAGCTCCACCTACATTTACCCTGCCTTACCTATAAGCTTAAATAGTCTTGATCGCGAGGGTGCGAGATTGCTGAGTCCCTGTGGCTCACAGATTACTATTACTCCAGATGCAGGGCCCGATGATTCCGCTCCAGGAGACGCGTTTGAACTCAAGTGGGAGTTCGACGAAGACTCTCAACGTTACTATGTTTCCTTTCCTGATGATCAGTAGTGGTGCCCAGTTGGGGGTGATCGGGACCGTGTCGCATGTTGGGTTATCTTTTATTTTGGCGCCGTAGTCGGGACATGAGTGTTTGGATGATGTAATGTTATTTATGTACTTGATTGACGTGGCGAGTGTAAGCCAACTATGTTATCTCCCCTTTTATTACATATATATTACATGGGATGTTGTGAAGATTGCCTAACTTGCGACATATGCCTTCAATGCGATTATGCCTCTAAGTCGTGCCTCGACACGTGGGAGATATAGTCGCATCGAGGGTGTTATAAGTTGGTAATCAGAGCCTTTCCCGACCTTAGGAGCCCCATTGCTTGATCGTTTTTAGCGGCCGAGTTGTGTCTAGAAAAATGTTTTGAGTCATTTAGGAATTATATATTGGAGAGTTTAGGAATTCTTTTTACTTCTCAGTCTCCTCATCGCTCTGGTAAGGCATCCTGACGTAGAGTTTTGACTCTTCTCTTCTCAAATTTCACTAAAAAAAATTTAGGATCACGCGGGTATCTTGGAATCGTTCCGATGGTTTTATGATGAGGACATTGTCTTGGTGCCTCCTGTCAGGGGTTTTGTGGAAGTGTCCCGGGGAGTTGAGCTCTGAGGTGTTGTCGTCATAATTTTATCGTTGCAGTTCTGGAATACCTGAGTTTAGTACGCCGACATCAAAAATCTCTTTTATGCAGTTCGTTGGTGAGATAACCTCGACGCCACCCAGTACTGGGGCGGGAGTTCGGGAGTATCGCCATAACTTGTATAACGGATGCTTTTCGAAGGTTGAGGTAGATGGTTTCCAAAGTTTTTCTCGGTTATGTGTTGAAGGATGGATACAGCTGGATGTAGGATTTGCTAGATTTGGGTGAGATATTATGCTTCCCCTGTATCCCCAACACCTGATTGCATAACCGGAAAGGTTCGGGAGTTTCATAGGTGGGAATTCTCATAGCTCTAGTTCTTCTTCCACGGATATTTGGTTTGAGATTGAGATTTCTTACCGATTATTCGTTCTTGATCCGTACCTTGTTGATTTATTTCTCTACCTTAATTCTACGTGGCTTCTCAATTTATGGATATGTGACCATTTCAAGAGGAATGCATTCGTTCATTTTGTTCGGATGTGAAGACTATATGTTGCAATTTTCATTTCGTTGGATTCAGCTTCTTTTATCTGTCTATGTGCTAACAGTGGTCAACCTCTTCAGGATTGCTCCCGCTAAGAGCACCAATCAGAATCAGAATCAGGATCCGCCACCACCTCCCCCTCCTCCGGAGGCATGGCAAGCTGTGATGGCCGCAACCAATGCAAACACACAGTTGATCATGCAAATTCTTCAAGAGCGCAATCAAGGCAACCAAGGGAACCAAGGCAACAATCAGAATCACTTTGCTACACTCAACCAGTTCCTTGCTAACGGGCCAAAGACTTTCAGCAATTGTGTTGAGGCAACCGATGTTGACGATTGGCTTGTGGATCTGTGCAAGCATTTCGAGTGCAGTAACGCCAGGCCTGAGGACTTTGTTAAGTTCGCTTCCTTCCAACTCATAGATCAAGCTGCAGAATGGTTCCAGCAGTACAAGGATTCTAGAGGTGGACGTGTTATCACTTGGGATGAATTCCGTCAAGATTTCCAAGCTCATCATATTCCTCAGAGTGTGATTGAAAGCAAGCGTGAGGAATTCCGCAACCTGGAGGAAGGCTCTTTATCTGTCTATGACTACAACAAGTTGTTCCAGAAGCTCGCCCGCTTTTCCAAGCAGGACGTCCCTGATGAGAAGAGCATGATATACCAGTTCAGGGGTGGTCTCAAAGAAGAAATTCAGCTAGCTCTTGTTCTCTTTGAGCCCTTGAGATACGATGAGTTCTACAACATGGCACTGAAGCAAGAGGCCGCTCAGTTGAGGTGTGATGCTTCCAAGAAGCGAGTCAGAAATGTTACTCCTTCTTCCTCTACTCAAGTGGCCAAGCAGCAGAAGTATTGGCTTCCTCCTCCTCCGTTCGGTCAGCCGTATCAGCAGAAGAGCAAAGGTGGCAGTGGTTCTTCCCACCCACCCAACCCTGGCTTTCAGAACAAGACTTCGTCTCAAGCTCCAAGATCAAGTGCTCTGTATCACCGTCCGCTTTCAGAAGTCACGTGCAACAAGTGCCAACAGAAGGGTCACTATGCCAACAAGTGTCTCAACCAGAGGCGTCTTCCCCCTCCTCCTCCTGTCAGATCGGCAAGTACAGCTGTGGTCAAGCATAACCCCAAGTCCGCCAAGGTCAACTTGATGAATGCAGCTCAGGCAGAGGATTCATCAGATGTCATCATGGGTAACCTTCCTGTTAATGATATTCCTGCAAAAGTTCTTTTTGACACGGATGCATCGCATTGTTTCATCTCGAGGCCATTTGTTTCTAAGCATGAGTTGCCCTTGCAAGATTTGCCTAGACAGTTATCTGTTGTTTCTCCGGGTAAATTCATGAATGCAAGCGCTATTGCCCCAGATGTTACTATCACGTTGGGCGATTACAAATTTCTCTCTTCTCCGGTGGTTCTTGGTAACTCGGATATTGATCTTATTCTCGGAATGGATTGGCTTTCTAAGCACAAGGCTCAACTTGATTGTGCAGCCAGGCAGATTCAATTGACTCATTCGTCTGAGGATGTAATTGTCTTTGCCGCTCGTGATGATACTATCCGTCTGTTTTCTCTCAATGAGAAGGGTGAACTCGATGCCATCTCGCAAATTCCAGTCATTTGCGAATATCAAGACGTCTTTCCAGAAGAGCTTCTAGGAATGCCTCCGAACCGGCCAGTTGAATTCGTTATTGATCTTGAGCCTGGCACGGAACCTGTGTGCAAACGTCCTTACAAGCTCGGACCTGAAGAGTTGAAGGAGCTGAAGAAGCAACTCGATATTCAAGAGAAAATGGGTCTCATCCGGCCTAGTTCTTCTCCGTGGGGTTGTGGGGTTCTTTTTGTGAAGAAGAAGGATGGAACGGACCGATTTTGTGTTGATTACCGTCCATTGAACAAGAAGACCATCAAGAATAAATACCCACTTCCCAACATCAATGAGCTATTCGAACAACTCAAAGGTGCTCAAGTATTCTCCAAGCTTGATCTCCGTATGGGTTATCATCAGATTCGAATCCGTGAGCAAGATATTCCCAAGACGGCTTTCAGGACAAGCTATGGTTCATACGAACACACTGTCATGTCTTTTTGCCTCGTCAACGCTCCTCCAACATTCTCTCGCATGATGAACTTCATCTTCAACGCCTACACCAATGACTTCGTTTTGGTCTATCTCGACGACATTCTGGTTTTCTCGAAGAACAAGGAAGATCATGCCAAGCACTTGCGTTTGGTTCTTGATAAGCTCAGGGAACACAAGTTCTACGCCAAGTTCTCCAAGTGCGAATTTTGGCTTAATGAGGTTCTTTATCTTGGTCATATCATCTCTGCCAAGGGTATTGCCATGAATCCTGAGAAGGTGTCTGCAATTGTGAATTGGGAACCTCCTCAGAACATGAAGCAACTCCGTAGCTTCCTCGGTCTCGCAAGCTATTGCCGAAGATTCGTTGAAAACTTTTCTAAGATCGCGAAGCCTCTCTCTAATCTTCTCCAGAAGCACGTCAAGTACGTTTGGTCTCCGGAGTGTGACATTGCTTTCAACACTTTGAAAGAGAAATTGATCACTGCTCCAGTTCTGACTCCGCCTGATGAATCCAAGCCGTATGAGATCTTTTGTGATGCCTCTCTCCAAGGTCTTGGCGCAGTATTGATGCAAGAGAAGAAAGTTGTTGCTTATACCTCTCGCTAGTTGAAGCCTAATGAGAAGAACTACCCCACTCATGATCTCGAGTTGGCGGCAGTTGTGCATGCTCTTTTGACTTGGAGACATCTCTTATTGGGAAGAAAAGTGGACATCTTCACTGACCACAAGAGTCTCAAGTACATCTTCACTCAGCCTAATCTCAACCTCAGGCGAGCTCGATGGGTCGAAATGATTCAAGAGTATAATCCGAGTATCGAGTATACTCCAGGCAAGGCCAATGTGATTGCTGATGCATTGAGCAGGAAAGCTTATTGCAACAGTCTGATTCTTAAGCCTTATCAACCCGAGCTTTGTGAAGCTTTCCGCAAACTTAATCTGCAAGTTGTTCCTCAAGGTTTCCTCGCTAACCTTCAAGTCTCTCCTACCTTGGAAGACCAGATTCGCCAAGCTCAGCTTCTTGATGCTATGGTGAAAGAGGTGAAGATTGGGATTGCCAAGAGTCAACCCAAGTACAAGTGCTACCGCCTTGATGACAAGGATACTCTCTTCTTCGAGGATCGTATTGTTGTACCCAAAGGTGACCTCCGTAAAGTGATCATGAACAAGGCTCACAATTCTCTCCTCTCCATCCACCCTGGGAGCACGAAGATGTATCAGGACCTTAAGCAGGCTTATTGATGGACAAGAATGAAGCGCGAGATTGCTCAATTCGTGAATGAATGTGATGTCTGCAGAAGGGTGAAGGCAGAACACCAAAGGCCAGCTGGTCTCCTCCAACCTCTTGCCATTCCAGAATGGAAGTTTGACCACATTGAGATGGACTTCGTGACTGGATTTCCAAAGTCCAGGCGTGGTAATGATGCTATATTCATTGTCATCGACAAACTCACTAAAGTGGCTCACTTTCTGCCTATCAAAGAGCCCCACATCGCCGCCGCCGCCCGAGGCCCGCCCGAGCCCGCGGGAGGCCCTCCCGGGCCCATCGACCGCGCCGCCCCGCGCCTCCTTCTCCTCCGACGCCGTCCGCCGCACCCGCGCCCCTCGCCGGCCGGATCTCGCCCCGGCCGCCGCGCAGCTCGCCGGCGCCAGCGCCGCCGCGCGCCCCTCGCCGCCATAGCCGGCCGGAGCCGCCGCCCTCGCCGGATCGGGACGAGAGGGGGCCGGATCCGCCCCTTCCCGGCCTCCCCATCGACTTCCCGCGCCGGAGCCGCCGCCACCTCGCCGGATTTCTGCCTCGGTCCGCGCGCCGTCGTGAAACCCTTGATTCGGAGGTCGAAATTCTACTAAGTCCCCGATTTTTTCCAGTTTCAAGTGCCTATGTTAATCATGCCGTAACTTTGCATCCGTAGCTCCGATTCATGCATATAGCTTATCAAAATGTTCATCTCAGAGAGTACATCATTTCATTACATTGCATCATTTTCATTTGAGTTCATCTTGATGCCCGAAATGCTGTTAGAATAGTGCTACTTGAGATAATTGTCAGATCTGATGCTCCATTTAGATATTTGTCATTTTTTCATGATTATTGTGTGCATGATGTGCCCATGAGTTCTACATATGTTTTGTTAAGGGTTTTGCCATCTTTCCAGAGGTGCAACCCATGTATTTTTCTGATGTGTGTGGTGACTAGCACAAGCTTGCAAAGTGAGGCACTTGGTAATGCTGATTTCAGGGACTTAGCATTTCCACTAAGTCCTTGACCTGTTTATCTCATATGGCCATATGTTCATGTTGTTTCCTAGTGATCCGTGCCTCTTTTGAGGATGATCAGTAAGGATGTTTTGTTAATATTGTATTTCTCTATCCATCCATGCCTTTGTTTGCATTTATGGATCACCCTAGCTTGAGTCAATCGAGCTCTACTTTTACTACTTCGTGAATCTGGGCAGATTGCCAACTTAATTGCAACTTTGCCGATGATGTTGTAGTTCATCCATGCATGCTATGTTATTGTTCTTGCCATGTCTAGCTTGCATTTTGTGTATTCTTGATGGTTGTATGCTTAGTTTGTCATGACTTGCTCCGTAGTGAGTGCATCGAGCTCGTAAACATGCCTACTTGAGATCTGTTTTCAGCATGCTCCAGTTTTCACTAAGTCTGTGATCTGATTATGTTTTTGCTATGTTCACATGCTTGCAATTGTACTTTCTGATCCCTTTTGGCTCAAGGTCACTAAGGGACTTTTGTTAAGCTCTTTGAGTAGCTCCATGCCATGCTTTACGTTGCCATGTTCAAATCCTGTAGCATGTAGTTTTGATGCTCCGAAGAGTGCTACCTGATCTGAAATTCCAGACAAGTGTTGATTTCACTAAGTCTAAAATATGTTTGCCATATGCATTTTTGCCATGCTTGTTTGAACCTGATAATGGATGAATTGGCTGTAGCTCACTGCTAGACTTTTGTTAAGTATCTTGTATGCATCCCTGCCATGTATTTTGTTGTCATGTTTGGGTGCTGTAGAATGTTCATTTCGTTGCATTTAGATGGCTACTTGCTGTAAATCGTAGACCGGTGTCATATTTGAATCGCTTGCCATTTCCAAACCGTATCTCCGATTCCGATGTTCTTTATATCGTTTTCAAGCGATTTCATCTCATCTTTTGAGTGGCACACTTGGATTCCCAAGTTGAAGCCAGGTTCATGCATGCCTTGTCAAATCTTGCATATGCATCCCGCATCGCATCCCGCATAGCATACCATCCTTGCATCACATTGTTTGATCCTTGCACGTGGTTGATTGTGTGCTTGTTGCTTGTTTGTCTTGTTTGGGTAGAGCCGAGAGACGAGTTCGCTAATGAGGAGCCCGTTAAGTTTGCTTTCGAGGATCCAGTCTACTCTGACAACTGTGCAGGCAAGATGATCATACCCTCGAAATCACTACTATCTTTGCTACGCTAGATTGCTCGCTCTTTTGCTATGCCAATGCTACAATGCCTACCACTTGTTTTCAAGCCTCCCAAATTGCCATGTCAAACCTCTAACCCACCATGTTCCTAGCAAACCGTTGATTGGCTATGTGACCGCTTTGCTCAGCCCCTCTTATAGCGTTGCTAGTTGCAGGTGAAGATTGGAGGCCGTTCCTTGTTGGAACATTATTTTACTTGTTGGGATTTCATTATTTTGCCATGTTATCTTAATGCATCTATATACTTGGTGAAGGGTGGAAGGCTCGGCCTCTCGCCTAGTGTTTTGTTCCACTCTTGCCGCCCTAGTTTCCGTCATATCGGTGTTATGTTCCCGGATTTTGCGTTCCTTACGCGGTTGGGTTATAATGGGAACCCCTTGATAGTTCGCCTTGATTAAAGCTTTTCCAGCAATGCCCAACCTTGGTTTTACCATTTGACACCTAGCCTCTTTTCCCTTGGGTTTCCGGAGCCCGAGGGTCATCTTATTTTAGCCCCCCCCCCCGGGGCCAGTGCTCCTCTGAGTGTTGGTCCCACCGAGCGATGTCTGGGGCTACCAGGGGCAACTCTGGGCTGGCCTACCCGACGTCTGGCTCATCTGAGTGTGCCCTGAGAATGAGATATGTGCAGCTCCTATCGGGATTTGTCGGCACATTCGGGCGATGTTGCTGGTCTTGTTTTAACTTGTCGAAGTGTCTTGAAGAACCGAGGTACCGAGTCTGATCGGAACGTCTCGGGAGGAGGTCTATTCCTTCGTTGACCGTGAGAGCTTGTCATGGGCTAAGTTGGGACTCCCCTGCAGGGATTTGAACTTTCGAAAGCCGTGCCCGCGGTTATGGGCAGATGGGAATTTGTTAATGTCCGGTTGTAGATAACTTGAACCTTAACTTAATTAAAATGAATCAACTGAGTGTGTTACCGTGATGGCCTCTTCTCGATGGAGTCCGGGAAGTGGACATGGTGTTGGAGTAATGTTTGCGCAGGTTGCTCTCTAGTTTCTCGCTCGCGCTTTGCCTCCTCTTCTCGCTCTCTTTTGCGAATAAGTTAGCCACCATATTTTGCTAGTCGCTTGCTGCAGCTCCACCTATATTTACCCTGCCTTACCTATAAGCTTAAATAGTCTTGATCGCGAGGGTGCGAGATTGCTGAGTCCTTGTGGCTCACAGATTACTATTACTCCAGATGCAGGGCCCGATGATTCCGCTCCAGGAGACGCGTTTGAACTCAAGTGGGCGTTCGACGAAGACTCTCAACGTTACTATGTTTCCTTTCCTGATGATCAGTAGTGGTGCCCAGTTGGGGGTGATCGGGACCATGTCGCATGTTGGGTTATCTTTTATTTTGGCGCCGTAGTTGGGCCATGAGTGTTTGGATGATGTAATGTTATTTATGTACTTGATTAACATGGCGAGTGTAAGCCAACTATGTTATCTCCCCTTTTATTACATATATATTACATGGGATGTTGTGAAGATTGCCTAACTTGCGACATATGCCTTCAATGCGGTTATGCCTCTAAGTCATGCCTTGACACGTGGGAGATATAGTCGCATCGAGGGTGTTATATCAACCCAGTGGTTGAAGGCACTCGACTGACCAAAGTCTTGATGGATGGTGGCAGTGGTTTGAACATATTGTATGCTGAGACGTTGAAAGGGATGGGCATTCCAATGTCCAGACTCAGTGCCAGCAACATGAGTTTCCATGGAGTCATTCCTGGGAAGAAGGCTGAATCACTCGGCTAGATTGCTCTTGATGTGGTTTTCGATGATTCCAAGAATTACCGCAAAGAAAAGTTGACATTTGAAGTTGTAGACTTCCAGAGTGCCTACCACGCTATTTTGGGTAGGCCGGCTTATGCACGCTTCATGGCCCGACCATGTTATGTGTATCTCAAATTGAAGATGCCTGGCCCCAAAGGTGTGATCACTATTACGGGCAATCGGAAGAAAGTGGAAGAATGTTTTCAGAAAGTTTCGAAGATCGCCGATGCTCAAATGGCAGTGGTGGAGTTGCAGGAATACAAGAAGACTGCATACCCGAGTGATTTGTTGCGAGCCAAGAAGCCCGCTACAGAATCAGCTTTTCAGTCGACTGGCGATACGAAGACAGCTCACATCCACCCGACTGACCCCAGCGCTGCTCCAACTCATATCTCCACAACACTCAACTCCAAATAGGAAGAAGCGCTCATCCAGTTCCTCCGTGAGAATTGGGACATCTTTGCATGGAAGCCTTCTGAGATACCGGGTGTTGCCAGGGAGCTGGCTGAGCATCGCCTAAGAGTCGACTCAAAAGTAAAACCTGTCAAGGAACATCTCCGACGGTCCGCTGTCCAGAAGAGAAAGGCCATTGGCGAGGAGGTGGCTCGGCTCTTAGCAGCGGAGTTCATCCGAGAAATCTACCACTTCGAGTGGCTCGCAAACGTTGTTATGGTCCCCAAGAAGGACAAGTCACTTCGCATGTGCATTGCCTTTAAACATATCAATCGGGCCTGCCCGAAAGATCATTTTCCTCTCCCCCGCATCGGTCAGATAGTCGATTCGACTGCGGGATGTGAGCGACTGTCTTTTTTAGACACCTATTCCGGGTACCATCAGATCCGTCTGTATAGACCTGACGAGATCAAAACAGCCTTCATCACTCCATTCGGGTGCTTCTGTTATGTTACCATGTCGTTCGGCCTCAAGAATGCCGGAGCCACATTCATGAGGATGATTCAGAAGTGTTTGCTCACCCAAATCAGTCGGAATGTGGAGGCGTACATGGATGATATTGTGGTCAAGTCATGGAAGGGTTCCGACCTGCTGACTGACCTTGATGAAACCTTTGCCAACCTCAGGAGGTATGATATCAAGCTTAATCCATCAAAGTGCACATTCGGAGTTCCTGGCAGAAAATTACTCGGTTTTCTCGTTTCCGAACGGGGAATCGACGCCAATCCAGAAAAAGTCGGCACTATACTCCGAATGAAAAGTCCTGTGCGAGTGCACGATGTCCAGAAGCTTACTGGTTGCTTGGCCGCTTTAAGTCGATTCATATCTCGTCTCGGTGAAAAGGCATTGCCCTTTACCGATTGATGAAGAAGTCCGACAAGTTCGAGTGGACTCCTGAAGCTGATGCAGCATTTGCAGAGCTCAAAGCTCTGCTCTCCACCCAGCCGGTGCTTGCTGCCACAATCAGTAAGGAGCCTTTGCTGCTTTACATTGCAGCCACGGGACAAGTCGTCAGTACGATACTTACGGTCGAGCGGGAAGAAGAAGGAAAGGCCTTCAAAATTCAGCGCCCAGTATATTATATTTCTGAAGTTTTGACCCCGTCGAAGCAAAGATATCCTCATTATCAGAAGCTTGTATACGGGATTTATATGACCACAAAGAAAGTTGCTCATTACTTCTCTGATCATTCCATTACAGTCGTCAGCGACGCTCCATTATCAGAGATCCTGCATAACAGGGATGCAACCGGTCGAGTGGCAAAATGGGCGATTGAACTCCTTCCTCTAGATATCAAATTTGAGGCAAAGAAAGCTATTAAGTCCCAGGCAATCGCAGATTTCGTCGCCGAGTGGATTGAACAGCAGCTGCCAACTCAGGTTCACTCGGAGCATTGGACCATGTTCTTCGATGGTTCCAAGATGCTGAATGGTTCCAGTGCCGGAGTAGTGTTGGTCTCCCCCAGAGGAGATAAACTCAGTTATGTTCTTCAAATCCACTTTGATTCCTCCAACAACGAGGCAGAATACGAAGTACTTTTGTATGGGTTGCGCATGGCCATTTCACTCGGTGTCCGTCGCCTCATGGTCTATGGCGACTCAGATTTGGTGGTTAATCAGGTGATGAAGGAATGGGACGTCAGAAGTCCAGCCATGACTGGTTATTGCAATGCAGTGAGAAAGCTGGAGAAGAAATTTGAGGGGTTAGAGCTTCATCACATACCCCGACTGAAAAATCAAGCAGCTAATGATCTGGCAAAAATAGGTTCCAAAAGAGAAGCCATCCCCAGCAATGTGTTTTTGGAACACATTCACATACCATTAGTTCAGCAGGATCCCTTCAGTGAAGAGGCCCCGCAGCCAAAAAGCGCCACGGATTCGACTGAAGTTGAAATTCCAGCTGTAGTCGACCTGATCATGGAAGTCTTGGTCAGCACTCCCGACTGGACAGTACCGTACATTGCATACATCCTAAGGAAAGAGCTCCCAGAAGACGAAGAAGAGGCTCGACAGATCGTCCGACGATCCAAGGCCTTTACAGTCATAAAAGGACAGTTATATAAAGAAAGCGTGACTGGAGTCAGTCAGAGGTGTATTACACCAGAAGAAGGTCGGATGATCCTTGATGATGTCCACTCGGGGACCTGTGGTCACCATGTGTCCTCTCAGACCATTGTGGCTAAAGCATACCGAGTGGGATTCTACTGGCCAAGAGCCAATGAAATGGCAAAAGAGATAGTCGACAAGTGTGAAGGATGTCAGTATTACTCCAATATGTCGCACAAGTCCGCGTCGGCTCTGAAAACCATTCCACTCGTCTGGCCCTTCGCTATTTGGGGGCTAGACGTGGTTGGACCACTAAGAACAGGCAGGAGCGGCTTCACTCATGTGCTAGTAGCAGTTGACAAGTTCACCAAATGGATTGAAGCCAAGCCTATCAAGAACCTTGACGCTTGCACTGCTATCAGTTTTGTCAGAGGGTTGATATTTAGATATGGAGTTCCGCACAGCATCATCACTGACAATGGGTCAAACTTCGATTCTGACAAATTCAGGGCCTTTTGCGCCTCTCAGGGTACCCGAGTCGACTATGCTTCGGTCGCTCACCCCCAGTCGAATGGGCAAGCAGAAAGGGCAAACGGACTAATTCTCAAAGGACTGAAACCCCGGTTGATGCGCGATCTCAAGCACGCAACAGGTGCATGGGTCGACGAGCTTCCATCAGTCCTTTGGGGATTGAGGACAACCCCGAACCGATCGACCGAAAGAACCCCATTCTTTCTGGTCTACGGAGCCGAGGCAGTCTTGCCGAGTGACCTACTTCACAACGCTCCCCGAGTCGAGCTCTACTCTGAAGATGAAGCAGAACAAGCCCGGCAGGACGTAGTCGACCTCCTGGAAGAAGAAAGAGAAATGGCCATGATCCGATTGACCGTCTACCAACAAGACTTGCGCCGATTCCATGCCAGAAATGTGAAGGGTCGAGCCTTCCAAGAGGGAGACTTAGTCCTCCGAGTGGATCAGCAGAAACCACACAAACTCGCCCCTACTTGGGAAGGCCCCTTCATAGTCACCAGAGTCCTTCGCAATGGAGCATACCACCTCTACAATGTTGATCGCCAGATTGATGAGCCGCGAGCCTGGAATGTCGAGCTACTCCGCCCCTTTTGTACTTGAATTCTCACTCGGATGAGATGTAATAAGAAAAAACTCCTGTATTTTATTTTTCAAAGATAAGAGTGTTATAATTTTCTTAGTGATTGTTATCGTTTTTGTTTGTGAATGAAATCCCCCAGTGGGTGGCTTAGCTGCGAATCCGTTTCGCCTAAGTTTGAAAAAAAAATCCTACCGAGTGGAGAGCAGTCCTCCCACTCGGGGGCTTAGCTGCAGTCCAGTACTCGCCTAAGTTCTCTCACTTGAGGACTTAGCTGCAGTCAGGCACTCGCCTAAGTTTGAAAAAATCCTACCGAGTGGAGAGAAGTCCTCCCACTCGGGGGCTTAGCTGCAGTCCAGTACTCGCCTAAGTTCTCTCACTTGAGGACTTAGCTGCAGTCAGGCACTCACCTAAGTTTGAAAAAATCCTACCGAGTGGAGAGAAGTCCTCCCACTCGGGGGCTTAGCTGCAGTCCAGTACTCGCCTAAGTTCTCTCACTTGAGGACTTAGCTGCAGTCACGCACTCGCCTAAGTTTGAAAAAATCCTACCGAGTGGAGAGCAGTCCTCCCACTCGGGGGCTTAGTTGCAGTCCAGTACTCGCCTAAGTTCTTTCTCTTGAGGACTTAGCTGCAGTCAGGCACTCGCCTAAGTTTGAAAAAATCCTACCGAGTGGAGAGTAGCCCTCCCACTCAGAGACTTAGCTGCAGTCCAGCACTCGCCTAAGTTTGAAACACATCCTGCTTTGCAGCAACAAGGGGCAGGTCGACTACCGCCTCCTCCTTGGAGAGCTTCGCCACAAATACAACACGCACTTCATCCTGCTCTGCAGTAACAAGGGGCAGGTCGACTGCCGCCTCCTCCTTGGGGAGCTTCGCCAGAAATGCAACGTACGATCCATCGCTGACCCGCAAAGACAATGAGGTGCAGGTCGACTGCTACCGTCTCCTTCGGAACTGCGCCGCAAATACAAAAGTTGTCTCGAATAAAGAACGATTTCCACTCGACGGGGAACGCATAAAGATATTCGACGATAAACCAAGTTCGGATAAATCCTAAAGGTTTCCGGACCATAGATCAAAGTACTCGGGCATTCAGCCCGAAAGAGTTTAACGGTTACAAAAACCACTCGGCATTCCGAGGCAAATTTAAGGTGAGGCATAAAAGTTTGTTCACTCCGTAGGAGGAGGGCTGGCAGGCTCGACGAACTCATCTAGGTCGACGCTGTCGGCTATCCGAGTGGCTGCAGCGATGAAAGTCTCCATCAATGTTCGGAAGTCATGTTTCTAGGTGTTGGCGACCTTGATTGCTGCCAGTTTGTCTTGTCGCACCTCCTTGCAGTGGACACGAACCAAAGACAGAGCCACGTCAACACCACACCGAGCAGCAGACTTCTTCCACTCCTGCACTCGGTCTGGGATTTCATTTAGTCGAGTCATCAGGGACTCAAGATCATTTTGGAGCACAATCTCTGGCCAAAGTGCCAGGTCAATCCGCGACATGGCGACCTTCAGTCGAGCCAAGTAGTCCTCGACACCGTCAATGCGGGATTCCAGTCGGAGTAGATTCATGGCAGTTTCATCTTTCACAGGAGAATTGATTGGATCCAAACCAGGTTCGATCCGCCCAGTCTCCTCCTCGAAGTTCTGGCAAAACTCTGCATCACGATCCAAGGATAAGTCAATTTACATACGCCGAGTTGACACAAAGAAAATCAGTCAGAAAAAAATGTGCACCTTCAAGCTTGATGAACAACTTCTTGGCAAGACTCCTTAGGTAGCTCTCCAGATCGTCCCTCCTGCGAGCAATGCTTTCCTTCTTCTCGCCCAGGATGAGATTCTCCTTCTTCCAGCGCGAGCACTCCTTGTTGGCGTCATTCAGAGCAGACTTCAGCCTGGTATTCTCTTCTTCCAACTGGCCGACCGAAGCCAGTTTCTGTGCAGCTAGAGCGGTTTTGTCGTCAGCCTCCTTTCGAGTAGCATCCAAATCCTGGTCCTTCTTCACCAGAGCTTCTCTCAGTTTTTCTACAAAGAAATGATGCCTGATTCAGAAAGAGTGGAAGGGAACTCAAGCTTAAGACGAACCAGTCGACAAATTCGTCTTACCAGTGGCGTCGTCCTTGACCCTTTGCAGCTCTATCTTGGCCAGCTCCAAGTCAAGGTTCAGTTGGATCTGCTGTTCCTCTAAGTCAGCAAAGTGAGCCCCAAGATCACAAGATTTCTGAAATCAAAGGGGAGAAGTTATTTTTACAGCAAAAAAAAAGTTACTAAGGCTACGGTTGACTGCCTGCAGTCCACCATAGCCTCGGGGACTACACCCAGCGGGTGCACTTTGCGTGCCCCCACCAGTTCTGAGCCCACTCGACCGGCCCGCCAGAGTCGAGTGCAGGGAGTAAAAAAAAGAGCTCAGACCATAGTCGACTGCCAGCAGTCGACCGCGGTCTCGGGGACTACACCCAATGGGTGCACTTGGCGTGCCCCCACCGGTTTCGACCCCACTCGACCAGACCGAGTGGAAGAGACAAACTATCAATTCGGTTTACACTCGACAAGATACAAAGACTACAGTTGACTGCCTGCAGTCCACCGCAGTCTCGGAGACTACACCCAATGGGTGCACTCAGCGTGCCCCCACTAATTCAAAGTTCAAGCAACGCACCCAGTGGGTGTACTAACACAAAGATTTTCAGAAAGGAGTCTTCAGATATCATATCCCAACAGAACAAGCAGCGACCAACTAACCTGAACGTTGCTTTGGAGAGCTGAGCTGGCGTCGTAGGTAGCCTGACTGGCGTCTCGCACCATCTTCATCTTCTCCATCATGACACCCGCCTGGCGTATAGCTTCCCTGGCAGCATTCACTTTGTCTTATGGGACATGATGGGTCGCAAAAACTGAAGGTGGGTTGACAGGGGCCTGAGCAGTCGATGAAGAAGGCAAGGCACTCGACAGCGGCACGACGAAGGTAACAAAACCTCGATTGGCGTCGCCAGCGTCCTGAACGACTGGTTCCGCCCTCTGTGTCGACTGTAGCGCCTCGCTTGTAGGAGCTTGCCTACTCTTCCTCGTCAAAGGCCTCACAGGCTCTTCATCATCGTCAGGGAGGTCAATAACGTTGGGAGATGTGTAGGGTGCAATTGCCAAAGTCACATCACCCAATGATGCACATTGTAATTGGATCGACCAAACAAATACAGTACGACAGAAATCATACCCAGATTAGAAGTGACCGCATCCTCCATCACCTCGTCCTCGTCCCTGTAAGCTGAGGTCCCGGAAGTGGCAGCACTGACAATCCCAAAATCCGACCAGTTAAAACAAGAAAAACAAACAACATGAAGTGTCGAGTGAATACGAAAGGAGACACTCACGCGGAAGCAACGGGGATGTCAATCTTAATCTTCGGCAACGCCTTCCGAGTCTTCAGCTCTGCAACTTTGGGGTGCTTTGGCGCTTTCTCAGTTGGGGTTGGTGAAGAGACCCGAGGACACTTCGAAGGACCAGCCTGAGCAGTTACCTTTTCACGGGCACTTGGTCGTTCTTGGTCGAGCTTGGATCGCCTCTCCTGGCGAGGAGGTGACTCGACTTCTTCTCCATCACTTGAGTCGTCGCTTCCTCCACCCCCTTCACCGTTGGAAGTCCACTCGCCACTGTCGCCGCCGCTCGCCTCGCCTTCCAGAGCTTGCTCTTGCTCTCCGTTGGGTATTGAATACATTTCAATAATGGCCTGAAAGAAAGCAAAGAGAACAAAGTCAGTTGACGCAGTGTATGCAGGAGTGAATTCAAATTACAAAGCAAAAACTCAGAATCAGACCTTCTCTGGTGCATGAGACTGGTCGAATGGAGGGACTCTCCTGGCTCCCCTGGGTTGTCCTTGTTCTCGGTAATGCCCGACAGCCACTTCTCCAGTGTGTCGTCGTCGACCTCCTCCGGGTGGATCCGAGTGGAGTCTTCAAGACCCGATACATCCACATCGGATGGTCTCGGGCTTGAAGAGGCTGGATGCGCCACTGAAGGAAGACCTCCAAGAGATCCATACCAGTGACCCCGTCACGGATAAGCTGGACCACTCGATCGACCAACACCCTCACCTGCGCCTTCTCCTCCGGGAGCACCTTTAAAGGGGAGGGTTTCCTCACTCGGTCCATGGTAAAGGGAGGGAGGCCAGTCGACTGCCCTAGCGTCGACTGGTCCTTACAGTAAAACCAGGTCGACTGCCATTCCTGGACTGAGTCGGGAAGAATCATGGCTGGAAAAGAACTTTTTCCTCTCATCTGGATACCAAGACCCCCACACATCTGAATCACTTGCGTCCTCTCGTCACTCAGATTAGCCTTTTTCACCGTCTGGGAGCGACAAGTGAAAATGTGCTTGAAAAGACCCCAGTGAGGCCGGCAACCCAGGAAGTTCTCACACAAAGAAATGAAAGTGGCGAGATAAACGATTGTGTTGGGAGTAAAGTGGTGGAGTTGTGCCCCAAAGAAGTTCAGAAACCCTCGAAAGAAAGGGTGAGGAGGCAAGGAAAATCCACGGTCGACGTGGGTGGCAAGAAGAACACGCTCACCCTCCCGAGGTTGCGGCTCAGATTCCTTCCCCGGAAGCCGCGCCGAGTCATAGGGGATCAGCCCCCCTTCGGCCAGGTCGTCAAGGTCTTCTTGAGCGATCCTCGAGTGGATCCAGTCGCCCTGGATCCAGCCCTTCGGCAGGCCGGTTCGCGAGGAAGATCCGCCCCGGCTGGTCGCCTTCCCCTTCGACCTCGCCGTCGCCTTCTTTGCCCGCTCCAGAGCCGCCGTCTTCTCCTTCCCCATTGTCGCCGGCGAGATGCGTACGGAGCGGGGCGCTAGGGCGAGAGCGAGCGCAGCGGAGGGGCGTGAAGAGGAGAAGAGGTAATGGGAACGCATTGTTCGGGAGACTCCGGTTCAACGCCTTATATGAGGCCGCTTTCGAGTGGCTGACGGGTAGGCCCAGGCGGCTCTGTCAAATCTTGTAACAATCACGCGCGCGATACGTGGCGAAAAAGGTGGCGCGGGGATCGAGGCGGCTCCGCTCCATCCCATCCGATTACTGCGGCCTCCCCCGTCCCGCGCGCTTCCCAAAATTCGGATCCCACAAAATCCGCGGGCAGCAGAACAACTTGTCAAACCAAAGATCTCCTCTGCACCGTCACTCGGAGCCTTTCGAGTAAAGAAACTCACTCGACGAAGAATTAAGAATGGATCAAGGCGACTGGAAAGGAAGTCGTTGTCAACACTCGGGTTCATTGGTCCGAAACAAGGTATGCTCGCGGCATGAAAAACGAGTCAGAAAAATGCTCAAACCCTGTCCCACTCAAACCTCGATCCATTCGGGGGCTAATGATGAAGCTATGTACCTAGGGTAGGGTCATGGACCTGTCCAAACTGACCTACCCAAGGACATCTCCAAAAGAAATCATCTTTCAATCGACTTGAAGGTGTCTCACTCGACAGACTTGAAGATACTCGACCAAGAAGCAATCACTCGACCAAGACCAAGCCACTCGACAATCAAGTGACCTAAAGGCGCTCCGCATGCTAACGGTTGGTCATTAAGTAGCCTTTATGGTCATCATAGCACTTTATTAGGGGCGTTACCAGTAACGCCCCACCTTAATGTATTTAAAACCCTGCATAACTGAGGGCCAGAGGGGTCGGGCGAACTCTATATAAGCCACCCCTCCTCAGTGTAAAGGGTTCGCATGCCTGTAATTCACACACGCATAATCCAGTCGACCGCCTTCGGGCTCCAAGACGTAGGGCTATTACTTCCTCCGAGAAGGGCCTGAACTCGTAAATCTTGCGTTCCTACAACTCCTCTATAGCTAAGATCTTGCCTCTCCATACTTACCCCCCTACATCACTGTCATACTTAGAACCATGACACCCACCGTGATCGATTCCCCGTCCGGCGGAGCTCCGGAAAAGACCCCAATATGGGATCTCTTGCGTACAGAAGTTGCGGCGGTGGAAATAGGGTTTCATGGTGCTCCTGGATGTTTTCGGGGTATATGAATATATATAGGAGGAAGAAGTAGGTCGGTGGTACCACGAGGGGCCCTCGAGGGGGAGGGCGCTCCCAGGGGTAGGCGCGCCCCCTACCTCGTGGCCTCCTTGTTGGTTGCTTGACGTCCACTCCAAGTCCCCTGGATCATGTTTGTTCCAAAAATAACTCTCCCAAAGGTTTTATTCCATTTGGATTCCGTTTGATATTCCTTTTCTGCGAAACACTAAAATAGGCAAAAAAACAGCAATTTGCACTGGGCCTTGGGTTAATAGGTTAGTCCTGTGACGCCCCCGATTTAATCGTACACTAATCATGCACGCAAATGTGTACGATCAGATCAGGGACTCACGGGAAGATATCACAACACAACTCTACAAATAAAATAAGTCATACAAGCATCATAATACAAGCCAGGGGCCTCGAGGGCTCGAATACAAGTGCTCGATTATAGACGAGTCAGCGGAAGCAACAATATCTGAGTACAGACATAAGTTAAACAAGTTGCCTTAAGAAGGCTAGCACAAACTGGGATACAGATCGAAAGAGGCGCAGGCCTCCTGCCTGGGATCCTCCTAACTACTCCAGGTCGTCATCAGCGGGCAGCACGTAGTAGTAGGCGCCTCCAGTGAAGTAGGGGTCGTCGTCGACGGTGGCGTCTGGCTCCAGGGCTCCAGCGTCTGGTTGCGACAACCAGAAAGAAAGGAAAAGGGGAGAAAAGGGGGAGAAAGCAACCGTGAGTACTCATCCAAAGTACTCGCAAGCAAGGAACTACACTACATATGCATGGGTATATGTGTAAAGGGACATATCAGTGGACTGAACTGCAGAATGCCAGAATAAGAGGGGGATAGCTAGTCTTATCGAAGACTACGCTTCGGGTCACCTTCGTCTTGCAACAGGTATAAGAGAGTAGATTGAAGTCCTCCAAGTAGCATATCCAGGTAGCATCTCATAGCATAATCCTACCCGGCGATCCCCTCCTCATTTCCCTGAGGTAGAGCGACCACCGGTTGTATCTGGCACTTGGAAGGGTGTGTTTTATTAAGTATCCGGTTCTAGTTGTCATAAGGTCAAGGTACAACTCCAAGTCGTCCTGTTACCGAAGATCACGGCTATTCGAATAGATTAAACTTCCCTGCAGGGGTGCACCACATAGCCCAACACGCTCGATCCCATTTGGCCGGACACACTTTCCGGGGTCATGCCCGGCCTCGGAAGATCAACACGTCGCAGCCCCACCTAGGCAAAACAGAGAGGCCAGCACGCCGGTCTAAACCTAAGCGCGCAGGGGTCTGGGCCCATCGCCCTGAGCACACCTGCACGTTGCGTGGGCGGCCGAAAGCAGACCTAGCCTAGTGGCGTTCCAGTCCAATTCGGCGCGCGCCGCTCCGTCGCTGACGTCTGAAGAGCTTCGGCTGATACCACGACGTCGGGATACCCATAACTACTCCCACGTAGATGGTTAGTGCGTATAGGCTCGTAGCCAGACTCAGATCAAATACCAAGATCTCGTTAAGCGTGTTAAGTGTCCGCGAACGCCGAACAGGGCCAGGCCCACCTCTCTCCTAGGCGTTCTCAACCTGCCCTGTCGCTCCGCCACAAAAGATCCACACAGAGGGCCGTCGGGACAAAGGTCCTTTCAGCCCCCAATCCGTGAATCACTCGCGGGTACTCTTCGAGCTGACCCGACTTTAGTCACCATCTGTATAGTATGTATGTATGTATAGTATATACCCGTGATCACCTCCCAAGTGATCACGGCCCGATAGTATAGCAAGGCAGACTGACAAGAATGTAAGGCCAATGATGATAGACTAGCATCCTATACTAAGCATTTAGGATTGCGGGTAAGGTATCAATGACTGTAGCAGCAATGACAGGCTATGCATCAGAATAGGATTAACGGAAAGCAGTAACATGCTACACTACTCTAATGCAAGCAGTATAGAGGAGAATAGGCGATATCTGGTGATCAAGGGGGGGCTTGCCTGGTTGCTCTGGCAAGAGAGAGGGGTCGTCAACTCCGTAGTCGAACTGGTCAGCAGCAGCGTCGGTCTCGTAGTCTACCGGAGAGAAGAGGGGGAAGAAACAATGAATACCAAGTAAACAGATGCATATCGATGCATGACATGTCAAGAAGCGATGCTAGGCGTGCCCTAACGTGGTATGAGGTGGTACTGGTTAAGGGGGAATCATCCGGGAAAGTATTCCCGGTGTTTCGTGTTTTCGGGCAGGGGAGCCGGAGGGGGAAAGTTGCGGGTTCGATAGGTTAGGGGGGTGTGGTGGACGAACGGACTGCGTATCCGGAATCGTCTCGTCGTTCTGAGCAACTTTCATGTTGAAAATATTTTAATCCGAGTTACGGATTAAAAGATATGATTTTTAAAAGATTTTAATAATTTTGGAATTTAATTATTTATTTAATTAATTCAAAAAAAATGTATTTATGACGTCAGCATGATGTCATGCTGACGTCAGCAGTCAACAGGGGTTGACTGAGTCAACCCTGACATGTGGGTCCAGTGGGACCCACCTGTCATTCTCTATTTAAAATAATTAGGGTTTAGGTTAATCTAATTACTAGTTAATTAATTTAATTAAACCGGATTAATTAACTTAATTAATTAATTAATTAATTAATAATTTTATTAAATCACTTTAATTTTATTAATTATATTTATTGTTTTTATTTATTTTATTATTTACTATTTATTTATTTATTTTATTTTTTTATTATTATTATTTTTTTTAATGTTCTGGGGCGAGGGCCCCGTTTGTCATAGGCACAGAGGCCTTGCGGGTCGGGCGCGGGTGCGGGCACGCGCCCATCAGGGCCACCAGGGGGGCGCCGGCGATAGCAAGGCACGGCGAGGCCGGCCGCCGGAGGCGACAACGGTGATGCCACGGCGGGACGGCGCCAGGGCGCGGTCGGTGGTGCCCGTGCACGTGGCCGAGGCGACCAGGGGG
>NC_041392.1:499490522-499491801 GCF_002162155.2 Triticum dicoccoides
ACAAGAATAGCATCATTGCCTTTCTGCGATTTGGGGAATCCAGTAACGAAGTCCATCTCGACATGGTCCCATTTCCATTCCGGAATAGGTATAGGTTGCAGAGTTCCAGCAGGCCTTTGATGTTCTGCTTTGATACGACGGCAAACGTCACATTCAGCAACATAACGAGCAATGTCTTGCTTCATGTTAGACCACCAGAATCTCTGGCGGATGTCTTGGTACATCTTTGTACTACCAGGGTGGATACATAGAGGCGTATCATGAGCTTCTTTCATAACCTCCTGAGTCATATTCAGGTTTTCCTCCTTACACGGCACCACTAGGCGGCCTTTGAAGTACAAGGCGCCATCATCAGCAATCGTGAAGGATGAGGAACTTCCTTCTTTGAGGTCTTGCTTAATCTTGTAGACTTCAGAGTCAAATCCCTGCATTGTCTTTATGGTGCCCACGAGATCGGGTTCAACAGCCAGGGTATAGAGGGAACCCTGGGAAACAACACGGAGATTCATCTTGCGGAACTCCGGAGGAGGGGGAGCGAGTGCACCCGGAGGTACAATATGGAGGTTTAGCTTTCTGAACTCTTCAACAAGTGAGGGCTGAACTTTGTGAACCTGGAGGTGGTTGCAGTAAGACTTGCGGCTCAAGGCATCAGCCATTACATTAGCCTTGCCTGGTGTATAGGAAATACCCAAATCAAAGTCTGCAACAGTCTCCATCCATCTCTACTGACGGAGGTTCAGGTCTGGCTGAGTAAACAGATACTTCAGACTTTGATGGTCGGTGAAGATCTCGCAACGATTACCGAGAAGGTAATGTCGCCACTGTTTCAGTGAATGGATAACAACAGCAAGCTCGAGGTCGTGAACTGGGTAGTTCTCTTCGTGAGGGCGCAATTGCCGAGAGGCATAAGCAACCACTTTGCGCTCTTGCATTAGGACACAGCCTAGTCCTTGACGGGAAGCGTCGCAGTAAATGACGAAGTCCTTCTTAGTATCAGGAGGAGCTAGTACTGGGGCAGAAGTTAACTTGTCTTTGAGTGCCTGGAAGCTCTCCTGACATTTGTCTGTCCACTGGAACTTGACGCCCTTATGCAATAGGTTAGTCAGAGGCCTGGCAATCTTGGAGAAGTTCTCGACGAATCGACGGCAGTAGCTGGCGAGACCGAGAAAACTTCTGACTTGCTTAACGTTCTTCGGAGGAGTCCAATCGAGAATAGCCTGAACTCGTTCAGGGTTGACGGCAATACCATCCTTAGAGATGACATGCCCGAGATAGGTTA
>NC_041392.1:499498558-499617352 GCF_002162155.2 Triticum dicoccoides
ATTTTGGGGGGGTTGTGGGGGTGTCGGTGGAGTGGGCGGGGGTGGTGTAGTGGATAAGGTGGGGGGGGAGTGGCCGGCTGGGCCCTGGTGGTGGCCCAGTTGGCCTGTGGTCAGTTGGGCCGAAGCCCAGGGGGTTTCTTTTCTCCTTTTTTTTGTATTGTTTTCCTGTTTTCTTTTTATTTATTTTCTTTTATGTTTTAATCAATTTAAAATATTTAGGCATTTTATAAAAATGTGTTTGTTGCATCATAATTACCCTTGTAATATTCGTCAACCACCGAACAATTTTATTTTAAATTTTGAAAACTTTTATTGTTTTCATCAATTTGAATTTTGAATTTGAACGGTTTCGAATTATTTCGAGGATAGCAACAGTAATCGGGATGACGTGCCATGATTAGCGTGGGATTACTGTAGCAAGATTATCCGGGCGTTACACCAAAAATAATATAAAAGTGTATAAATAAGCCCATTAACATCCAAAACAGATAATATAATAGCATGGAACAATCAAAAATTATAGATACGTTGGAGACGTATCAGGGGCGCGAGCGCGCTTGGAGAGGAGCCACCCGTAGCGTCAGGAACTCCCTCAGGAGCATGGCCCCGTCAAAGGGGGGCATGGCGGCCGTGACCACCGCCCCGTCCTTCCAAAGGAACAAGGGAGCATGGACACTCGACGGATACTCTTGGTCGTCCCCGACCAAGAGGTGGAGAGCCACGGACAACTCCCCTTCAGATAGGCCTCCGGGCTCAGGCGAAGCTTGTCCTCTCTGTTCCCGAGCGTGCACAAGGGGCGCAAGCACGCTTGGAGAGGGGCCACCCACAGTGTCAGGAACTCCCTTAGGAGCATGGCCCCCGTTAGCTTCGCCGCCTTCGCATTGCCCGGCCTTAGGTCGGCGGTCATCTTCTCCAGCACCGCCTTCGCCCGGTCGTTAGCACTACAACAAAACAGACTTTAAGTAACACAATCATGTAACAGATTGAAAAATGTGTGACAAGGGAAATTACAGTAACACAACATTTTGTGTCGAACGACAGGCAGTAACACATACTATATAAGGCCTCAAAATGTGTTACCGGATATTGTAATAGTAACATGTAAATATGTGTTGGTCAAGTGTGTTACATAGATCTTGACGTGGTAACATATGAATATGTGTTACCGAAATGTGTTACTTAGTTCAACAATGTTAGTAACACATAATCATGGTTGATACATAGTGTTACAAGCTCTATTATAGGGGGGGACTAGAAAAACTAAAATCAAGTGCATGCATAGATCACAAATACCTTGACACATAGGGCCCATGTGTCAACGATAATACGTTCTTGTTTTGGTAAATAGTGTTTTCATTCTTTGGTAATATGGTACGAAAAAGAATACATTTTGGTTGGTAAATACCAAACTATTTTCGGTCTGGTTGCATTGAATATCATATTAACTATATTTGTACATGAATTTTAGGATAACTCAACAGCCATAAATGTGAAATGCAAACTTTAAAATGATCATATGAAATTAAGTATTTGACGTGAATACTCACAAAGGAGTGGAAGACCAACATCGAACGAGAGCTTAAATTTGAAGGTAGTTTTAAGAACCAGACTGGTGGTTCGACTGGAGAAAAGGGAACCAAGTCCTCGTTCGGTTAAGGTGTGTTGGTCTGATAGGTCTTTAGCACGAAAAATTCCCGACTGTCTACTACAACAAGTTGTGCCCAACTCCGGCGAGGGAGGAGCGATGACAGCGGCACACCTTGGGCTCGCTTCAGTGCTTGTAATCATCGCTAGGTGGTCTATGAATCTAGATGTAATTTTTTATTCCTGGTGTCCGTTGTACCGCCATGATTGAAGTTGAATAGATTTAATAGTTTCTCGTGAAAAAAATATCAAGGGGAGCCACACTTTCACAGAGAGAGAGAGATAAGGGCAAGAGCGAGAAGGAAGGGAATGTCACGTGACCAAGGCTACTTTGCTACTGTTTTTCTTGAACACCTCAACCTCTGTTGCTCTTCTTTGAGCGCCTCTTCTGTGGTGCGTCCCCATGGCTCCTCTACTACTGGCCATTGCATCAGCTATTCAAATGCATATCATCAATAGTTAGGCACCCGATCTGAGCGGCAAGATGGCTAGCAACCAGGTGCAAGTGTAAGCAACAGGCACAACAGCTAGCACCTAGCTGCAAGTGGAAGCAACAGAAGTAACACGTGCAACGGTTGGTTCACAACAACAAAGAAAATATCGAAACAGGTTTTGACAGCAAACAAGCATCCCACATAAATTAGAACGCCAATTTCAAACAGATGTAAACTAAGTTTACAAGATGGTAAATCTGACATAATACTTCTTCAACAAAAGTGTATCTATTTCCAATGACAATATGTCGTACAATTTTCTGAATTTTTCCAAGCTTCATGTTTGAGGAGCAAATACTATGCAAACATATAAAAGCCCGCTAAAAGAACACATTGCTTCATCCACCAGTTTAGAACAATCCTTGTAATCTTAACTTGCAAAAATTTCTGAAAAAGAAGATTCACTGAAGCGCATGAGAAAAAGTTCATAACAAATCAACAAGAGTCAAGTTAAATTCAATGCATATAGGGATCCACAATGGCAACATCTATGGAAAATCGGACGAGAAACTGAAAAGCAATAAAGAAAAAGAAAAATTGGGTTTATATGTTGAGTGAAAGACCTCATTCCTTCGAATTTTTTGAAGGGTGTAAGCTCAGCCAACGATCTGCAAGAACATATAATGGTTATTAATGTCCTGCAAACTCAACTTTGACTTTAGCTAAAACTACAATGTATATATAATCAAGAAAATGTTGGTTGAACAGAGAAATACCTTTATATGATGTACCATCACCGTTCTTCATCGATCAAAGAATTATCATTAGCATCCACAATTGTTCCCTCAATATCAGACCTTACCCAATGTTGATCTTTCCTTTTCTTTTTAAACATATCCGTGAGGTGAGAAACATGGAATGGCTCAGCTTCTACGTCTCGTGTGAATTCATCATTTCCAGTGTCATATCTATCTCTAGGTAGTTTATTCTGCATCACCACTGACCAACCTGGGTTCAGTTCGTCTTCTAGGTAAAACACTTGATCGGCTTGGTTAGGCAAAATAAAAGGCTCATGCTCAATCTTGTCTCCTTTGTGCATCAAATGTGAGAAGTTAACAGGTGTGTAGCCATACTTGTCCTTTTTAATTCCTTTTTCAGAAATATCAACCCATTCACACTTAAATAAATCCACCAAAAATTGTCCAGAGTAGTTCAACTGAATAATATCAATTATCCTGCCATAGTAAGTCACATCACCTAAAACAGGGGTCGCATCACCTGGTGCAGCATATGTAGATGTTTTGGCATGTACCACCACTCCACTATTTTGACTCACCCTGTCTAACCGTTTAGGCCTAAACCGATATCCTCTGGAGTTGTAAGCGCGGTACCTTTTTGCTGCATCTACTGGGCCACGTGCTAGCCATCTAATATCATTATTAATACTACCAATACCATTTTCCTTCTCCAATTTAATTATCTGTAGATTAAGAAGTTGTTTAGTAAATGGCTTCAGTTGTACATACAAAGAATATGAAATACGGACTTACATGAGCTTTGAACCACTCATTGAACTTATCATGTTGGATCGACTCGACCATGTTTGAGACACCACGCTTGCTAGTGATCTCATCGGCGTGAGCTCTGCAAAGTAATTTTATAATTAGTTTTGAAGTCAGAGAATGAGTTGTGAAAACATGTCAAAAAAACTGATATTATTTAGAGGGTTGAGGTACTACCGAAGGACTGGGTTGACATCTGAGCAGTTGAACAACACATATCTATGTGCTTGGAATTTAGTCATCCCTCTAAGAACATAATTGCCAGGCTTTCCAAGTGGTTTTCCTACCGAAGGAAACAGAGTTGATCCTTGTTCAACATCAACCGCCTCATCATCATCGTCATTCCTTGAAGGCCGATTATGCTTGGTGGCGAAACCATCAATATATCTTGAACAAAATGTCATGCACTCGTCTGCAAGATGTGCTTCAGTGATAGTTCCTTCTGGATGTGCTCTGTTACGAACATATGACTTCAGGACACAGAGATACCTGCATAAATAAAAAATGAAAAAAAAGACAAAAAATGTTAATGAATGTAGTACAGTAATAATTAGAAAATATATATGTCTCATTTTTGACAAAATACCTTTCCAGAAACCACATTGAACGGTAGGCCACATGGCCACCTATTTTTTGCCTCTGTTGCTAGATGAAGAACCAAATGCACCATAAGAGTAAAAAATCCGGGCGGAAATATCATCTCCATACGGCATAATGTTATCTTTATTCTTTGCTCTAACTTCTCAAGATCTCTCACATGAAGAACCTTTGCACTAACTTCTCTAAAATATGCACATAGATCAAGCAAGACAGATGTGACATTATCTGGAAGTAAGCCTCTCAATGCAACAGGCAATAGTTGTTGCATCAGAATATGACAATCATGGCTTTTATGGCCTAAAATTCTCCCTTCAGAAACATTTACACATCTTGAGATGTTCCCCGAATACCCATCTGGTACTCTTATATCATGAAGTACTTTGCAAAACTGTTGCTTCTGTTTCTTTGACAACATATAAGAAGCAGGAGGAAGAAAATACTTGTCATTGTTTTTTTTGAGGATGTAGCTCTGGCCTGATTTTCATGTCCTGCAGGTCAAGTCATGCCTTTAAATTATCCTTTGACTTGCCCTCTATTCCTAGAAATGTCCCATATATATTTTCACATACATTCTTTTCAATGTGCATAATATCTAGATTGTGGCGGAGCAAACTGTAGTCCTAATAAGTCAAATGAGAGAAAAACCCGTTAACAAACTTCCAAGTTTTGGAATCATTGAAGTTCTTAATTGATTTTATCTTATCTAAAAGTCCAACTTTATAATAAAGAGTTGGTTCTGTTTTGTGTTCCTCCAATCCATCAAAGAAGTCAGATTCATGGCGGAACTCATGGTTTGGGTGCAGAAATCGGCGATGTCCCATGAAACAGAACTCCCCCCCATGTTTCAAGTGCAAAGACCAAGTTTCATCACTACACGGGAAACAACCGGACTCAAAACTGGTGCTATGTCCTGAAGCAATTGCAAGCCCAGGGTAGTCACTCACAGTACACAACACAACCGCATAAAGTTGGAACGTCTCATCTCGAGATGCATCATATGTTAACATTCCAACTTCAAACAACTCAGCTAGTTCCTCATAAACTAGTTCCATGAATACATGGAAGTTCTTTCCAGGGTAACCTGGAATAATCAAAGTAAGCAGAAGAGAGGAGGCTTTCATGCATAACCATGGAGGAAGATTATAGGGCACTAAGACCATGGGCCAACAGCTATGTTTGGAACTCATCTTCCCAAATGGATTGAACCCATCAGCTCCTACTCCAAACCTCATGTTCCGGGGGTCTGATGCAATGTGTTTATACTTAGAATCAATGGCCTTCCAAACCTCTGAATCAGCTATATGACGCGATGCTCCATCCTTTGTGCGCTCTTCGTCATGCCATCTTAAAGCTGTAGCTGTATCTTTGTGCATGAAAAGCCTCTTAAGCCTTGGCTTAATTGGAAAGTACCGTAACATCTTCCATGGGATTGCCTTCCTTCTTTCCTTCTTAGCCAAATTAGTTTTATCTGGTATGTTCTTCCACCTTGAAGTTCCACACACTGAACAAAAATCATCACTCGCTTTCTATTTCCTATAAAGCTGGCAGTTATTTTCACAAGAATGAATTCTCACATAACTAAGCCCAAGCTTTCCAACGATCTTCTTCGCCTCAGAAAATGTACTAGGTAAATTCTTACCATTAGGAATTGCTTTCTGCAGAACTGCTAGCAAATCATTTAAAGATTTATTGCTCCACTTGTTAGTGGCTTTTATGTGGAAGAGAATAACAAGAGAAAGGATGGATAGTTCACAGCCTGGCCATAAAGGTTGATCTGCATCTCTCAAAAGGTCATAGAAAGCTTGTGATTCAGGGTCTGGTCCTGGTTTAGACGTATTTTGGGCTTCGGGTTCTATCATTGGAGGTCCACAGAAAACATCTTCCACTAACTGACGCATATTAGATTTTGTTCCTTCAAACTGTGATCGTGACCTTTTGTTACTCCTCATGTGTGTTGGAGTTTCACCTTGTTTATTAGCAGAGATGAATGATGATGTTTCCCCATGGCAACCCCAAACAGTATATCCAGGTGAAAATCCGCTACAAACCAAGTGATCGTACACGTACTCCCGCTTCTGTAACGATCCATTGACACATATGACGCATGGGCAACGGATCTTGGCATCAGAACTTTTCCCGATGTATGCAAAGTCAAGAAAACCAGCAACACCAGCCAACTATTCCTCACTTGGTCTAGGAGAAAGCAATAGCTCCTTTATAGATTCTAAATCCATTGATACACTGTAACAAAAGGAAATGTAGTTAATGCGCTAAGTGACAAGGGACAAAACTAACATGAACATGTCTTCCTATAATTCCTTAAACAGACTTGGTTTGGTCTTTATTGCAACAACAGACATTGATGGGTCGGATGGTCTAGTAGTACTAGTTTACTTCTACAAGGGTCCTATTTAGAACTTAAAAAAGAAGCACATCAGCAAGCCATGAAGCTGCCACTCTGAAACCTGATCTAGCTCGGTCTCAAGACATTGGAGAAGCCGGTTCGATGTCCAGTTTTTTAAGCCATATTACTAATAGACACTCCAATCAATAGATAAACAAATTGTAATAAAATACAAAGCAACCAACAACTACAAATATACTATCAATTAGCAAGCACAAGATCCAGATATACGCAACTAGCAAACAACAGCTGCAATCGGACAATCAAGACAATGTGAACAGCGGCATCATTTATCATATACACTAATAATTTCTAGTTCCTTTCCCTAATATTTCTAATTCTAGTAGTTCACAATCTTCACAAGTTGAAGTATGACATAAAGATGCTTCTATTACCAGCGTCCTGGTCAGGAGCGGAGGGAGGCGTTGTCCTAGTCGGCTGGTCGTCCTGCCTGGAGTTCTGAGAGGAGGGAGGCAACCGGAGGACGGCTGGAGTACCTGGAATTTCGAGACCAGGCGGCGGCGATGGCGTCCCCTGGACGGCGGGGGTCGCTGGACCAGCTTGCAGCAGCGCTGCAGCAGTCCTCGCGCGGTCGTACGGGGAGGCGCCGATGTGCTGGTCCTGGGCTCCTTGTGGCGTGCGACGGCGTCGCCTCACCGGGCAAGGGCGGCGGCGGAAGGGGCGGTTGCGCCCTGTTGGAAGCGGCGACGGAGGGGGGGTAGTGGGGAACCGGATCCTCTGCCGGCACAGGTACCGTGCCTTCTTACGACGACCCCAGCGAGCCTAGCGAACGCATTGACATGGCCCAAGAAAGCCCATCTACCCAGCCGTTGTCTAATGCAATCAGCCGTTCACAGCTGCCGCAAAACTTTTCTTAAAAAAAAGCTGCCGCAAAACTGAAGAAAAAAGCTACTGCAAAACTGAAGAATCACACTCTTCTGAACTGAACCTGCTACGAAACTGAAGAATCAACCTGTGCAGTTACAACCAAGTGAATTCCACTTAATAGTCTTAACCAACTGTTGGTCTCGCATTGACAAATTCAAGAGCAGTACAAACGTTAAAATACTAGAATTTCCACATGCTTTCCCTAGGGCAGATTTAACTAATTAGTACATGACCAACATTATAAGAAAATGAATGCATGACCAGCAACATCCATCCAATCTTTAGCATTCACCACTCTTCGAGTCCTCCTGTGATAAAATGGATCTTCAAGTCTACTGATAACAAAAGGGATCTGATAGAAACATGTCATTTATGTACAGTTGTTCGACACTAGAACCCTGCATCATTAAAGGATTGCTCATATTAGAAAAAAACATTGATTTTGGTGAAACCGTAAGTTAAGCACAATGGTAAATGGGATGAAGCATACCATCAATAATTCTGTGTAACTCTTAATACATCCATAACCATGAAAATCATTCTCAATGCTCCCAGTAGTTATTTTGATTCTAGGTAGTTTCTCTCTGGACTCATACTCCAAATTCAACTCATTGTCTCGTTTCCCTTTCACAACCCTTTCAAAATGCTTGAAAAAACGAACAAGGTTAAGGTCTAATTTCAGGTGGAGTTTCAAGTCATTGTTTAGGCTCTCGCTTAGTTGCGTGCTTCGCATCCCTAAGGTGAAAGCATCCCTCATATAACATTCAGCCCACTTTTCTCTTACTTTATAGATGCTATCAAACCAAGTTTGCTTCTCTACCAACATGAGCATAGTCAATGATCATTTTAGCATCAAGGTCGCAGGTTTCCTTCTCTAGTACAACTGCAAGTTCGCTCGGTTTTTTAAACCGTGCGTGCAGCTGGTATCCCTCCCCTTATTCTCTATCGCCATGAAGGTGGAAGGAATGAGGAGGCTAGATTGATCTGTCAGCCTCTCGGATATGTCATTACAACACCGCTGGCGGTCGGTCATAGCTGACGCATATCGTCGTCGCCAATTTCGTAGCACCACCCCATGCGCTCTCAACACAGGTCAAAAGTCGTCGGCCTCGCGGGTTACAACATGCTCTCGGGCTGATTGCAACTTCTAGCATTGTCGGCCTTAGCTTTCTCCCACACCGGTCATAGCTTCCATGGGCAGTCGTGTGGGGATGACGTGATCTTGGTTGAGGCGACCGATCAGGAGTCATATCGGTCGATCGAGTTACAATGTTTTTCTTTAACCAGCCATCGAGGTTGCAAGTTTCCTTTTTCTGATATGACTGCAAGTATGGTTGGTTTTTTGAACCGTGGTGTAGCTGGGATACCCTCCCCTTATGCTCTATCACCATGGATATGTCGTTACAACACCGTCGACGGGCGGTGGCAGCTGACGCATATCAGCGTCGCCACTTTGTAGCACCACCACTTGTGCTCTCAGCACCGATCAAAAGTTGCCAGCCTCGTTGGTCACAACATGTTCCTAGACGGGTCGCAACTTCTACCATTGATGTTAGTCGTAGTTTTGTCCCACACCGGTCATAGCCTCCATTGGAAGGCGTGTGGGAATGATACTATCTTGGTCGAGACGACCGATCAGGAGTAGGATCTGCCAGCTGATCGCCGCTGTTAGAGCGAGAACCCATGTTATAGGTTATTTAGCACATGTTACGTAAATCAATTTTATAAAGCCATTACTATTTATCTATATCTAATTTCCCTTCAATCAATAAAATAATAAATACAATATACTCTATTTTTCCATGCCAAAAACACTTTTTGGAAAATTTATATTCCAAACATATTAATATATGTAACAATGTCCCGGTTCTTCCAAAACAATTTCCCTCCAGTTCTCTTTGATAAAAAAATATATCCAAATTTCCCTCCAGTTCTCCACCTTGGCGCTTATTTTTCCCTCCAACTAACTAGAAAACGGTAGATAAATTGGGTCTCAAACCCATCCACATCCAGCCCAGCCGCCCACCGTTCGGCGGCTACCTCGCCGCACTCCAACGCCCAGCACACCGCCAGCGCCCAGTGCGGCCACCACCTGCACCCCCCCTCCCCACCCCCATCTCAACCCCCGTAGGATCTGCCGCTTCCTCGACCTGCATTGGTGCCGCTTCCTCGATCTGTCCCGGCGCCGTTTGGATCGTTGCGGCGACGGCTTTGTCGGTCTTCAGCTCCGCCACCTACATCCTGAAGGGGTATGATCTCGTGGCTGGTATGGATCTGAACGCCCACCCTTTCCCTGATCAGACTGGTACGAATTCTCTGAGGTATGCTAGGAGAAACACCACTGTAGTGATGCAGGGGCGGGGACGGGGAGAGGCCAGCAAGGGTTCCCCTGCCAATCGCTCGCTCCCTCAACAATTCGTAGCACAGTGTGTACTGTAGATGCCTAATGGCCACGGCTAATTGCATAATTAGCCCTTACGTAGACAAATAATTAAGCAATCACATACGTAGACAAATAAAATATGCACATAGGTTGTGTCTGACTATAGTTTTGCGATGTGCCAATGCCTAATCCACTAATCAGGTCGATCCATTGATATACGTGCGTGTTCTACATTTTTGCTAGATCGATCCATTGACTATTGTTTAAATTTGATCAGACTTTTTGAGAAACTAGAAGCAAACGGCGCGCTTTGCTGCACCCGCTCCAAGCTTTTTAACATGTCTAGTTTGCAATCTGGGCACACGAAACAAATCTGGGCTCATTTGGCTCCTTTGTCATTTTCTTTGATTCCCTAAGACTATCATGATCAAACCCAACTCTGCTTTTCGATTCGATGCAGCCGATCTACTGTAACAGTTTCGCCTGCGAAAATTGAACCATTAGGATAAAAAATGATTGAAATTACTAACAGAGAAAATGCTTAAGATTTGCACCATCACCTGATGATCCTATGTACTTTCAATTTCCCTTCTGTTTAGGGAAGCAGTGAAGATCATCAGGTCCTGTACACTTTTCAACTTAAACCTGTCCTGAATCCTTATGTCGACAGCGTTATATCTTAGTGTGGGTGTGGCTGGACCCATGGTCTTGTACCTCATCTCTCTGTTTTAAGTTATGATAAGCTGATAGTGCATTGACGTGCTACTGTGTACTTCTCTGCCCTCTCCATTCACATGTCTATTGGCAAATTAAATTGTCCCTGTAGTCATTAGTTAATTTGTCTTTACTTGTAATGATTTAATTGACATTTTTATATATAACTTAGGATGGCGACGGACATGTTGACCATATACCTGCACTATGAAGATACAAATTAGGAAGCCAAAATTTTACAAAGATCCATGATGAGACGTGATGTCTCGTATTACGACTTAATCTTGATGATCGAAGAAGTTGGCTTTCAGGCAATTGACTTTCTGTACTATGCGAAAAAATACCGTCTAGGCAGCTCCTACTTAGTTCACATTTATGATGAAGGTCTTGTGATGAAAATGTTGTCCGACCCTGAGATTGTGAAAGCTGTCCATCTGTATGTGTCTAAGGAGAAGGCTGACGATCATATTGCTCCGCCTAGCAAGCAAATTGATGTTGCTCCATCTAACCATCCAAATGAGAGTGTTCTCTTACAAGACGGTGGTGTCTCTGCTGAAGGGGCAGGGCAACTTACTATGCAAGGGCCGCAAAGTATCCCTCTTGAACCATGCTTATTACATATCTGTATCTACTGTTGTAATTATTGGAATAAAAGATGTATGGTTGTTCTGCAGGACCACCACGTAGGTCAAAAAGGTTGAATGTGATTCAGGTTACGGACCAACGTGATGATGAAGATGGAGACTGCAACAATGGTGAGCAATTCCCACAAGGTCATGAATCACAAGCATTGGTCGATGAAGAGGGTCAAGTTCACAATCAAGGTAACAACCTATTACATTTTGTGCTTCTATTAATTAACTTGTATATGCTTAGTATCGAAAGAATAATCGGCGGGCGTCATTTCATTAGTACTTTTCTTAATTAATCTTGTAGTAGACAAGGAAGTACGCAAGCGCAAGAGAACAAGCTTGCCAATTGTCTGGAACATGCCAAAGGGGCAGAGAATAGTTGTGAAATGCAATGAAGATAGCCAGCCTATAGGAGATGAAGGTGCAATCTTGGGGAAGTTTCTGGGCACGATTGCTAGAAATGGAGGATTTTGCCCACTAAACATAAATAATTGGCGTCATGTCAAAAATAATAGTGGTGAGGAAACAATATTGCAGTACGTACAGGTACTTCACAATTAACAAGAAAACAAAATATGTTATTTGCTGCCCTTCTATTTATATCTAATTTGTGTACATGAGATGTAGTGTGGCCTGCATGTCTATTTACATCCATTCATTATTTTGTCCTTTCAGACAAAGTTCGTGTATCCTCGATCATGTGAAAAATGGATACTCAAATCAATTGGAAGAGACTAGAGGAAATTTAAGTCTAGTTTGAAAGATGCTTTTTTCAAACCCGCCATCGAAAAAAATCCAAACATCAAGCGAAAGGCTTTGTATAAGCTCTGTCCAGAAGATGTGGATAACGATCAATGGCGTGGGCTTGTTAAATATTGGAAGTCCAAAAAAGGAAGGGTAATGAATGAGATACTGTACTTTCCTGTTTTGACATTTAAATGTGAGTTCTCGGGCTTATCTTAAAAGTTGCATTTACGATATGATTACATCATAACAGGCCCTTGCTGAGAAGAACATAATTAGTCGTTCCCTCGTGAAGGATTCACATAATGATGGCACAAAGAGTTATGCTTGTTGGGGTGAAGACATGGTAAGTAATCTTGATTCCTGAAGTGTTTTTCTGTGTCTCTTTTGTCATATGGGTGTTGTTTCTGTTTTGTAGAGGCAAGCTGATCCTGAAAAGAAACGACCACACAGATCAAAGGTTTATTTAGCAACTCACAAGAAGAAGGACGATGCTGATGCTAAAAATAAAGATAGAAATAAGTGTCTGGTAGGCAATTAATATAGAAATTGTCTAATTGTTCTCGGGATCAAGTTATGGTTCAATCTAACTAGTGTATGCATGATTCTTTTCTTATAGGATCGATTGGAGAATCTAATAACCGAACGACCAGAGTTGGCACAAAATTTGAATGGAAGAGTCGCATGGGAAGGTGATGCCCTGTAGGAAGTGTTAGGGAAAAGAAAAGATTGGACAAGTGCATGGCATGGGTTTGCTTCCAACTCCTAAGCAAGTCTACGGTCGGACGCCACGGTATCTAAAGAACATCAATATGACTAGAACTGATGGATCACCATATGAAGTTGAACATGACGTTTGGGAGGCAATAGCAAAGATGCAGGAGCATATAAAAAGCAAGACCAGATTATTAAAGATATGAATAACAAAGAAGGCTATGTCAATAATGGCATAGAAGAGGTAAAGGACTTCTTTATCCCACCCTTTGCATGCATTTCTATCAATAGTTTACTCAGATTTGTTAGTTCTGTAGGAAAACCTCCAATCAAATGATAATGGTATTTCTCGCTCACCACTACTGCTTGGTAAAACAAAGGTAATGTTAATAAATGCCTATATCATTGCTTGTCACTTGAAACCTTCATATTAATATTTCAGTTTGCAGAGAATCCAGTGCAATGGACCCGTTGAGGCATGCTCGTCTATGCAACATGACATTCCTAAGGATACTAATTTATCACGTTCGCATGAAAAGGTTATGCCTGTAGTTACTCTTACTCATGTCACAAAGATAGAATATAAAATAATTGCTTTCTTACCATTGTTGTGTCATGGAACTAGGTTGGCGACCATGATGTCAACCAATTACAAATTCTACAAAATTCATCATCACCACAAGACCTTGTTATTGATTCTGTGCTAGAGGTAATTTTCGTGCCTTTTGAGTTTTGAAGTTGTAGCTTTATGTAGCTTCAAGGTATGAATATCATTCCATCTAATATTATTGTATCTTGGTAGGTGATGGAAACGAGGAATATTACGGGTGAATCTGTTTCAAGACCAAACCAACAAAGGACTAGAACTGAACACCCACACCGCTCAAAAAGAAGGTGTTCTTCTTCCATCAAGGTAAAGATTCACCAAGTAGCATGGTTTACTGCACCCAGATTACCAACCCAAACCCTCATTATCATGCCTGCTTGAAAAATGGATTTTTTTTACAATTTTTGCTCAATCTGCTGTATGCAAGTAACGATAAATTTAACCAAGCATGAGCTAGCGAGGTGACCTTGGGCATTAGACTTCGTTGCCGGGTCCAGTTTATTTAGTTTCTTAGGGCACCTTACTGGGTTGATATTAAAAAGATCTCATATTATTCATGCAAATTATATTATCATGTCATAGAATGCTAATATTGATCATAATATAGGTTGCTTCCAAAGTAGTCTTAAAGACTTCAACATATCCCAACAAGCGGAATGTTGCGTATGGTACTATTCGGAGTACTGATCCAAGAACAAAGGCTGGTGGTATTGAGTTAGGTGCTGAATTTGCTCTTGTGCGCATAGACGAACCTATTCTTGATAATGAGGAGTTGGTAAGGGAAGTTTCTGATTGCAAGACAATTGGCGAGGCTTTCACTTCAGGATACTTAATTGACTGGCCTTCAGCTTTTGTACGTTACAATCTTCCCTTCCACATTCTGAAATCATATTTGTGTACATTTAATCACACATATCTAAGGTGCAATTTTCTTCTACAGATTCGAGAGAAGGATGGTTGATTTGCAGTTGAATTCTTGGATCAAGAAGCAAATAAAATTTGAAGATTTTAGCTACCAATAGTTGTAGTTTACATTGATAGATTTAAAAGTGTAATATCATCCAAAAGATCTTTTTCTTTCATCGAATTGATGCAAATGCGACAGTGTAATATTCCCCATAGTTGTGTTTTCTATCCTCAAAATTATATGGCTTTCCAATTTTGTGGTTACTAATAAAAAACAAATACATTAATTATGTTACCATATTGATATAGTAGTGTTACTGATGATGTTACTATAGCTACAAAATTTGTTACTAGAGTAGTTGACAACTATAATTATAGTGTTACGATACATGGATATTATGTTACTAGTTGTGTTTCGATGCTAAAAAAATGTGTTACCAGTTGTGTTACGATAGTTACAAAAACATGTTACCACCGATGTTCTATGTCTATCAAAATATGTTACTACAGTGTTACTATAATTACAGAAGTGTGTTACCGGTGTGTTCGGTAACACATAACACATGTGTTACTATAATGCAACTGTAACACATTTTTTAACATATGGTAACAATTATTATGTGTGACAGTTGACACCACTTAGTAACACGGTCTAATGGAACACATTTGAAACGGTGTTACTATATGGCCTAGTAACACACTTTTGGACCTGTAGTAACACAACACGGTGTTACCAAAGGTCTGTCCTCTTGTAGTGTAGTAAGCTTCGCGCGGGACTACCCCTCGTCAGACTGGGGCATCTCCGTCGGCAGCTTCAACCGTGGGTGGATGCACTTGGCATCCATCATGACCCACTTGCTCCTGAAGCCGTCAGCCTTCTTTCCGGCCTTCGAGATCACGTTGGCCTTGCCGGCCGCGACAAAGTTGGCGCACCCGAGGTGTGGTCGTCGTTGATTCAGAGGAAGAAGAAGTGGTGCAACAGTGCCATGGACAGCATCACCCTGACATACGCCTCATGGTAGAATGCAAAGATCGACAAAAGAAGAACGGAGTTGGGATGGAGATGGAGGGCCTGCAACCTGTAATGTTGGAGGACTGCATAGAAGAAGTCAGAGAAGGGGGGAACCAGGCCAGCGATGACGCTGCTCATAAAGAAGGGGTAGAAAGCTCTTCGAAGCCTCCGGCACGGCGGAGCCAGCCCGGAGCTCGGTCTTCTCCTTCTCGTTGTTTTCCCCCGCTGTCAGCAGGCGCGTGGTGGCGAGGTTCTTCTCCGAGACATTGGGCGCGTCCAGAGCCGGCTCGTACCAGGCGGGCGGCAAAACGACCTTGGGCTTTCGGGGCACCATTGGTCGGAAGCTCGGAAGGGTATTGAAGTAGATCTAGAGATTTCGGAAGCAAGGAGCGAGAGAGGGGATCTAGAGCAAGGAGAAGGAAAGCAATGAAGGCAAGCATTGCCCGCACTGGCCTTTTTGTCAGTCTGGCAGCTGCCGAGGCAGCATGGAAAAACGGAGATGCCCACGTCCAATCAGTCGCCACGTGCCAACCGTGGCCGCAGGCTGTTGGGGCACGCGGCGCTCCGCACTTGCCCTTTGGCTTCGCCTCAAATCCAAGCCCGAGCGCGCCTTGGGCCCGGGGACTACTGTTGGCGTTTTGGGAATGGGGATCCCCAGACTTGCGTGCTGCAGCCTATGGCGTGGCTCCATCAGCGGCCCTGTACGGCCCATCTTCACCAGCAAACACTCAAGACCCATGCGAGGGGCCAAGCCTCGCGAGGCCGATGACGCAAGACCTCCTCAGGGATGGCCTCACCAGGCCGGCTCGTGAGGGGTAGAGAGATCGAGGCAAGGGACACCTCGCGAGGTTTGTGTGACGCAAGCCATGACGACTGGAGCCAGGCGGGCGCCAGCGCGCACAGTGTCCTCGTTTCCTCTTTGGTGATAAAGAGGCAAGAACAGACGAGGAGTCCCGAGGCATCAGGCAAAGGTTTCCATATCGGTGCAACGAGACCAAAACCAGCAGGACAATAGGACGGAGGTCACCGTGGAGCCCAAGACGGTGTCACCACCAGAGCCTTTGGCAGGCGAAGACTACTTTTGTTAGGATAGCTTGTACTAGTTGTCCCCCTTCAAATTGGCCGCTGTGGGATCCCTTCCCGCCTAATATTTGGGAAGAGGACCCGGGCCTCTGTATATAGGACTAGCCACCACCGTAGGGAGGCATTCTGATTCTGATTCTGATGTTGATCGGATCTTGGACCGGATTCATCCCATCAAAGCCACCACACTCACCAAGCACAAGAACACCTCTCCTCAAGAGCCTGTTCTTCCCTTGTAATTGTTCATCCTCAGCCCGGGAGGCACTCCACCACACCACACTGGAGTAGGGTATTACACCACATCGGTGGCCCGAACCAGTATAAACACTTGTGTCTCTTGTTCTTTGGGTTCGTGGAGCTAGGCCGTGAGATCATGATGTGTGCGAGCTAGAGAGGGGGAGATCTTTGTGCGCACCCAAGTGTTCGAACCTCAAGGGTTTTGCCAGAACCTAAAATCCGACAAATTATGTTGGATGCGATTCCTCATGCAGCAGTTATAACATAGGGTGACACAGAACTAGCGCCAGTTCATCAATGTAATGTAGGCATGTATTCCGAATATAGTCATACATGCTTATGGAAAATAACTTGCAAGACATCTTTTGTCCTACCCTCCCGTGGCAGGAGGGTCCTATTGGAAACTAAGGGATATTAAGGCCTCATTTTAATAGAGTACCGGAACAAAGCATTAACACTTAGTGAATACATGAACTCCTCGAACTATGGTCATCACCGGGAGCGGTCCCGATTATTGTCACTTCGGGGTTACCGGATCATAACACATAGTAGGTGACAATTGACTTGCAAAATAGGATCAAGAACTCATATGTATTAATGAAAACATAATAGGTTCAGATCTGAAATCATGGCATTCGGGCCCTAGTGACAAGCATTAAGCATAGCAAAGTCATAGCAACATCAATCTTAGAACATAATGGATACTAGGGATCAAACCCTAACAAAACTAACTTGATTACATGGTAAATCTCATCCAACCCAACACCGTCCAGCAATCCTACGATGGAATTACTCACGCACGGCTATGAACATCATGAAATTGGTGATGGAGGAAGGTTGATGATGACGATGGCGACGGATTCCCCTCTCCGAAGCCCCAAACGGACTCCAGATCAGCCCTCCCGGTGAAGATTAGTGCTTGGCGGCGGCTCCATATCGTAAAACGCGATGAATCCTTTTTGCTTATTTTTTTCTCCCCGAACATGAATATATAGAGTTGGAGTTGACGTCGGTGGAGCTTCAGGGGGCCCACGAGGCAGGGGGTGCGCCCCAGGGGGGCGCGCCCTGCACCCTCGTGGATAGGGTGTGGGACCCCTGGTGTTGATTCTTTCGCCAATATTTTTTATAAATTCCAAAACGTGTCTCCATAAATTTCTAGGTCATTCCGAGAACTTTTATTTCTGCACAAAAATAACACCATGGCAATTTTGCTGAAAACAGCGTCAGTCCGGGTTAGTTCCATTCAAATCATTCAAGTTAGAGTCCAAAACAAGGTCAAAAGTGTTTGGAAAAGTAGATACGATGGAGACGTATCAGGTGCCCCGCGGACCGCCTCTTTGCTCTATAAATACCCCAATATTCCAGAAACCCTAGGGGAGTCGATGAAAAGCAATTCTAGTCGCCACAGAGTCCAGAACCACCAGATCCAATCTAGATACAATCACGGATGGGGTTCACCACCTGCATTGGTGCCTCTCCGATGATGCGTGAGTAGTTCTTTGTAGACCTTCGGGTCCGTAGTTAGTAGCTAGATGACTTCCTCTCTCTCATTTGATTCTCAATACAATGGTCTCTTGGAGATCCATATGATGTAACTCTTTTTGAGGTGTGTTTGTTATGATAGGATGAACTTTGAGTTTATGATCAGATCTATATTTTTATATCCATGAAAGTATTTGAGTTTCTTTGATCTCTTTTATGCATGATTTCTTATAGCCTCGTATTTCTTCTCTGATATTTGGGTTTTGTTTGGCCAACTTGATCTATTTATCTTGCAATGGGAAGAGGTGCCCGGTAGTGGGTTCGATCTTACGGTGCTTGATCCCAGTGACAGAAAGGGAACCGACACATATGTATCGTTGCTACTAAGGATAAAAAGACGAGATCTATATCTACCGCCATATAGATAAACAGATCTTGTCTACATTATTTCATTGTTCTTATTGCATTACCCCGTTTTTCCATGAACTTAATATACTAGATGCATGCTAGATAGCGGTCGATGTGTGGAGTAATAGTAGTAGATGCAGGAAGGAGTCGGTCTACTAATTTTGGACGTGATGCCTATGTAATGATCATTGCCTGGATATCGTCATGAGTATTTGAAGTTCTATCAATTGCCAAACAGTAATTTGTTTACCCACCATTTGCTATTTTTCTCAAGAGAAGCCACTAGTGAAACCTACGGCCCCTGGGTCTCTTTCTCATATTTTTTGCCTTCACGGTCTATTTTATTTGCCTTTTATTTTCATATCTACTAAACCAAAAATACAAAAATACCTTGCTGCAATTTATTTTACTTGGCGTTTGATCTATCAATGTTTACAAATATCCCACGTCCGTTCGCCAATTTCTGGCGCCGCTACCCGAAAGGGATTAACAACCCCTTTTACAAGTCGGGTTGCAAGTAGTTGTTATTTGTGTGCATGTGATGTTTACGTTGTGTTGTAGTCCGTAGAGGCCATCCATACACCCATTCATACATTCATCATACCCCTAGGGTTTAGACCACAACTCATGATCTCGAGGTAGATCAACTTTGTACCTTGATTCTTACCTAATATAAGCAAGAGCAGTACGTAGGGTTTTACCTCCATAGAGAGGCCCCGAACCTGGGTAAACTTCATGTGTGTGTGTGATAATCCGATCTAACATCTCAGGCTCCCCTACCCGAGACTTGCTGGTTCTGACACCGATACCAGGGCTCGGCCCGGGACCCTACTCGTCCCACCAGCGGGTCGAAGGAACTCATCAGTATCTTTGAGTCAGCCATCGACATTCCCAAGTATGTTATAGGGAATGAGGCCGATCTGCAGTTTAAGTTGTCCAGAATCCGTTGTTGTTCCTCCGCTGGAGATCCCAAGGTGACGACCTCACTCTTATCAATGTTGATCTTTAGTCTCGACATAGCCTCAAAACAGAGTAGCGAGAACTTAAAATTCACGATGTCCAGGTTTGACCCTCCACCATAATCATGGTGTCGTCAGCATATTGTAAGTTGATGACCCCTCCACCAGGGATCAGGTGACCCACTACCCTGAAGGGGTGACCTGCCATCCTAGCTTTATCCAGGATGTCCGCTAACGCATCCACAATGAGGTTGAAGAGAAGTGGGGAAATAGGACCCCCTTGCTTCTCTCCTACAATGGACGTAAAGAATGGTCCCACCTCACCTTTAATATTAATCGCCATCTTACCAGAGCGAACCAACTGCATGATCCAAGAACACCATCTGTCATCAAAGCCCCGACGCTAAAGGACTAACAACAAGAAGGACCAGTCCATATGATCATAGGACTTCTGGAAGTCCAACTTGAGGAAAACGCCCTTATGTCCATGTGTCCTAACCTCATGGATAATCTCATGAAGGGCCAGGATCCTGTCATGGATCTGCCATCCCTTCAAAAATGTTGTTTGGAGGGGGTGATCCAGCCGCCCGCTATAGGGGCTAGTCATCTCGCGTAGACTTTTGAGAAGATGCGTTCAAGTACGTTGATCACCGATAGGTCTAAAGTGTCCAATGTCCGTAGCCCAACTATTTTGGGGATCAGGGTAGTGACACCAAAATTTATTGGAGACATGTCAAAAGTCCCAATATAGAATTAATGGAACATTGGCATGATCACACGTTTTAGGACATTCCAAAATTTCTGGAATAAGGCTACCGTCATGTCGTTTAGGACCGATGCCGACCTGCCTTCATAGAGGCATAGCCCTACCCACCTCTTCCGACAAGTATGGGAGAGTTAGTTTCGCATTCTCAAGGTCAAAGACCCTGTCCGCAAGCGGCCCTGCCAAGGAAACCCCACCATGGGGTTCCACCATAAAGATCCCCTTAAAGGAGTAAATGTGGGACCTAATATCATCCAGGTTTTCCAGGAGGGCGACTCCCTCCTAGAGACACGGGATAGAGTACTTCCGATGTCACCCATTGGCAATCACATGGAAGTATGAGGTATTAGCATCGCCTTGAAGGAGCCACTTCTATCACTCCCCTGGCGTTTCAAGAACAATTCTTCACCCTTGAAGATCTACATCAATGAGGACTCAAGGGAATACCGCCTAAGCCAATCATCAGCTGATTAGGCCGACCGTATCAGCAGCCACATCTAGCGCCTTAATCTGGGCCAACATGGCCCCTTTACGATCCCTGAGGTTAGCTCCCAGGTTGGCTCCCCACCCCCGCATAAACTGGCGGGTGGTCTTAGAGTAATGGTGCCATATATCAGTGGCACAAAAGGTTCGTGGCGGATTGGCTGAAGCTTGTACGCAGCGGTCTTGAACCATCTCAAAGAACCCCAGCTGTAGTAGCCACGATGGTTCAAAGTTGAAGCATCAGGCTCGCGACGGGGACCCCTCCCTAGATGAAAACAATAGGGGAACATGGTCAGAACTGGTCTGGGTGACCGTCCTAAGAGAGCATCATGGGAACATAATCTCCCATTGGGCAGACACCAGGACCCTATCCAGTACACTCCGGATAGGGTCCACCTATTTATTAGTCCACGTGAACCTAGCCCTACACTAGCTATCTCACGTAGGGCCATATCAGGGATGCAATCGTTGAACATGTGCATACACATCCGGTCGACATTAGGAGAGCTCTTGTTAGCCTATTGCCGAATAAGGTTGAAGTCACCAACTACTACTACCGGAGTAGTGCATCGCTCCACCTTACCCTTTAAGTCAGCCAAGAAGTCCACTGACCGCCCGTGATCAGCCCAGCCATAGACAATGGTCACCTCCTAACTAAGGTTTACTCGTCGGCCAGTGACGAACATACTAAGGAAAAATTCCCCTTGGTCCATATCCTCGGTCGAGAAGAAGTCCTCCCTGACCCCCAACAAGATACCCCCAGAGAGGCCAACCACAGGTAGCCATTACCAGGCAAACAGGTGCCAGGATAACCCCTAGAGTTCCTGAATGGAAGTCATGGCGAACCATCTCTTGCAGACCCACAATATCGACATCTTTCGGTCGAATGTAGTCAATCAACTGGCCCGCCAACCCAAGTTGCCAAAGCCCCTAATGTTCCATCATAGTAGCTTCATATAGGAACCGAGGTAGTATTACTAGGCCCCTCTGGGGGGTGAACTAGTCCGGCCACCATTTTCAGGCGGGGCAACTGTTTAAGCGTCGACTTACTACGTGGTCGATTTTATGTTCGATCGATCGACTTGAGTTGGGATAATGGGCTGAAGCCTTATACGTGAAGCCTGGGGCTAATCTTCTATCTATCTCAAATTTTGAAGATTTTGCTTCTATAAGTATAGGTGCTAGTTGGGCCACGCCTGGAGCTACAACCCTAGTTGCCCCAGGCCCAATTTTGTCCCTGCCTGTTCTGTTGGGTGGTAGCGGAGCCGTGCTTAACGGGGGCATCTGCGGTTGTGCCTTCCCTAGAGGGGATCCCGACACTAGCCCCACAAACCACCATCTGCTGCTCAGTGGAATGGAGGTGTGTAGGTAGCCTTCCCCTCAGGGCCCTTCCTACTGAAGGGCCACCAAGGGTACGAGGCTCAGTGGATGTGCGACTGGGCCCCGACACATCCCTAGGCTCTCTATGCCCAGGGATGCTGGGTGTCGGATCGCACATGGGCCTCTGCCAGCACCCCATCAAGCCTCTCTCCTTGGAACAGATGGCAGAAATCTGCTCCAGGCAGGGGCCCTTCTATCCATGAAGCACAATTTCGCAATCTATGGCTACATCACCAAGGTGTGCAAGGGGAACAGAACCAAGAACGACGAAACATGAACCAGAACAGAGGGGACCAGAAGGAGACGGTATTATACCAGGAGTGAGATCACGAGTAGCCATGCGCATGGCCGCTTTCGCCGGGACCATTGGAACCCGATCGTCTGGCAGAGTCCAAGACTGGCCGAGATGGGCACTCTACCTGGGCGCCATCAACAGAGAAGGCACTTGTTGGGGACCGAGGCTAGCCACTGGATAGTCAATGTGTGCCCATGGGCAATCCTAGTCCCAACGGAGGTGGCACAGCATGCACCATCGTCGGGGACCCCAAGGCTGTGGAAGGTGGGGTCCAAGGCAAGCAAGAGTAGCACACCACCCTAGGGGAGCGTGGCGAGGATGGCGGGCAGACATCCAACCCGGCGCTCAGAGCATCCTCCTCCACCTCAAAAACCGGGGACAATGATGTGGCAGCAACTAGGGTGAGGGAGGAATTTCCTGGCAGGCCGGCATCCTTCGCACCGGACGAGGACGGCGCATGACAGCTCTGAGGCAACAACGACGATGGGAGCCCGTCCCCCAAGTTCGTGGAATTGTCCTCAGACTGGATGTCCTCAACGTCCTGCCCCTCCACAAGGGGGGGTGCTGGCAGGTCAACCTCCGGCTGCCCCTCCGAACCGTGCATGTCAAGCTCGTAGGTGATACACTTGCCCTTGTTCTTGCCAAAGTAGAAGATCAGGGACAAGCCTTCCACATCAGCTAGAGCCTAACAAAAGATCTCGATGCGCGCTAGGCCATCACCCTGCAAGGAGTCCAGATCTATTGTCAGGAGCTTGCCCACTGGCTTCGAGATGGCCTTGCGGATGTGGTCGCACTTGCCCCCACTCGAGAGCCCATAGACAAGCATCCACACCTGGGCAAGGGTGGCAACCATGTTTGGCTCAGCATCAACCTTCTGGATCGATATCATGAACTTATGTGATCACGAGGGTAGACATTGAGCATCTCAGTAGAGGGGAAGCGCACCAAGAGCACCATCAGGGCTATCTCGGTGACCTCCCATGAGAAAGAGCTATCACTGTAGTCACCAATGAACGCTGACAACTCCACCTGAATGATCTTAGTGGTAACCACAACCGCTGGCGGTGGCTGCTGGTCCGAGATGAGGGTGATCATGGCCAGGTGGGGCCGGACAGGCTCATCCTCCAGAGCTGCATCCACATAGTAGAAGACACACCCTCCACCCTATACCCTAGGTAGGAAAGAGTGGTGGGGCCCCGAGGGGCCATCAAACACTCTGAACGAAAGTGTCCGGCACACCCACAATTGATGCACATCGTCTCCTCTTGGGTCCAGGCGCATCCCGCTTTGGTTGGTGGGATGGCCGGAGCCTCCTGCTCCGCCCCCACAGCTGCCCTCTCAGATCAATCCCCGATGGAAGGACCACCTACCCACCAGAGTGCTTCTTCTTACTCTTCTTCCGCTTTGCCATCAACCCCGATGGAGCCGAGGCCTCCTATCGGTGTCAAAACCGGCGGATCTCGGGTAGGGGGTCCCGAACTGTGCGTCTAGGCCGGATGGTAACAGGAGGCAAGGGACACGAAGTTTTACCCAGGTTCGGGCCCTCTTGATGGAGGTAAAACCCTACGTCCTTCTTGATTAATATTGATGATATGGGTAGTACAAGAGTAGATCTACCACGAGATCGAAGAGGCTAAACCCTAGAAGCTAGCCTATGGTATGATTGTTGTTCTGTATGTTGTCCTACGGACTAAAACCCTCCGGTTTAGATAGACACCGGAGAGGGTTAGGGTTATACAAAGTTGGTTACAATGGTAGGAGATCTGCATATCCGTATCGCCAAGCTTGCCTTCCACGCCAAGGAAAGTCCCTTCCGGACACGGGACAAAGTCTTCAATCTTGTATCTTCATAGTCCAGGAGTCCGGCTGAAGGTATAGTCCGGCCATCCAGACACCCCCTAATCCAGGACTCCCTCAGTAGCCCCTGAACCAAGCTTCAATGACGACGAGTCCGGCGCGCAGTTTGTCTTCGGCATTGCAAGGCGGGTTCCTCCTCCAAGTACTTCATAGAAGATTTTGAACACAAAGATAGTGTCCGGCTCTGCAAAATAAGTTTCCACATATTGCCATAGAGAGAATAATATTTACACAAATCTAATCTGCTGACGTATTCCGTAGTGTGACGCGCCACAGCCAAGCCTTTATTCGAATCGTTTTACTATCCCACCTCAGCGCGTCATGCGAGGCGGTTTCCTTGGCACGTCTTGTTAAAGCAGAGATCGTGTCCCCTTATTCTGGGATTCTCATCAATACGGGCGTGGGTAACCCAACCGCGCCATTGATTACGGCGCTTGGAGATAAGCGAGTTTTACCAGGCTAGTGGGGACACGTAGTTGCGTCCACCCATATAAGGGGATAAGGATCCACCTTTTCACCTACGCCTTCTTCCTCCTTCGCCTATCCATTTTCGTGCACTCGAGCTCCAGCGCCCAAATCCGCACTCCCCACCTCAACCTTCTCCATCCATGTCCGGAGCGGGAGGCAAGTGGATGGTCTCCTCCGTCATGGAGGGACACATCAAAAAACTGAGGAAGGCCGGATACTTGTCTAACGACATCGTGTACAGGCTTCCCGAAGAGGGGCATCTCCTCCCCACCCCAAGGCCCCATGAGAGGGTAGTGTTCCTTCCCCACTTCCTCCGCGGACTGGGCTTTCCTATCCACCCATTCGTCCGGGGACTCATGTTCTACTACGGCCTAGATTTCCATGATCTGGCCCTGAATTTCATCCTCAACATCTTGGCGTTTATCGTCGTGTGCGAGGCTTTCCTCTGCATCCACCCCCATTTCGGCCTATGGCTCAAGACTTTTAATGTCAAGCCGAAGGTGGTGCACGGCAACCAGGAGGAGTGCGGAGGCGCCATGGTGGGAAAGATGCCCAACGTCTTATGGCTCAAGGGCTCCTTTGTGGAGACCCTGAAGGGGTGGCAATTGGAGTGGTTTTACATCACCGAGCCGCACGACCCTGAGTGGGTCGCAGCCCCCGAGTTTCGGTCTGGACCCCCAACGCGACTCACGTCCTGGAAAGAGACGGGCCTGTCATGGGGTAGCAAAGGAGAGGTGACTGGACTGCAAACATGCATTCAATCCCTGGTGAACAAGCAGCTCAGGCTTGTCAACATAGTCCAGGTCATGCTCATCCACCGGATCCTCCCGTGTCAACAACGGGCCTTCAATCTGTGGGAGTTCAACCCGGCGCAGCATCGAACTCTGAGCAGGCTCTTCGACACGACGTACGAAGATGTCTGGAAGGTGCTTTTCAAGGGCGCCGAGGCTCCCGCATCCGCTACCGAGGATCGCGGATTCAGCGCGCAGCGTCACGCCAGCGTGGTAAGTTGTTTGTGCCTTTTCCAGGGTATTAGTTTTTCATAGTTTAACTCTTTGCGGGATCTAAGCTCCCTTACCTTTGACAGGTTTGGCAGGCGAAGTCCGCACAGATCGACTGTCCGGCTCCTTGGCCCGAAGACCCAGCCGATGCCTGCTTGGCGAAGTTGCTGGTTCCGGCACCCTATGTGGTGCCGGAGAAGAAGGCCACGAAGAGGGCCACAGGGACTCGAAAAAGTGCCCGACGCCAGGAGGTGTCGGGTTCATCATCCGATGGCTCTAGGGCACATTCCTCCCGTGAAGACGAGGAGGAGGAAGAAGAGACCTCTCCCCCTCCAGCGGGGGGAGAGAAGAAAAGGAAGGACGCCCTCACTGGGGAGGCCGAAGGGTCCAAGAAGGGGAAAACCCTTCCTCCGGACTACTCCACCGACGCCGACGACGGCGGAGAGGAGTGGCCACTCAGGGCCAAGCCCCTGGCGAAATCGTAAGTATCCGGATACCAGAGTAATTCATAGTATTCCTTTATTGCACAACTTTCCCTTATGTCGAATATGTTTATGCAGCCCACCCAAAGACCGGCTCGATGCATCGTCGAGCGGTTCCCTGGACTCGTCGGATGTGAATTCGCTTCCGACGGCTTCCTCCCCCCGCCCTACGGACGACGGCGCGCGTGTTGTCCCAACAGGTTCCAAGCCAGGAGGAGGTGGTCCTGGAGGCGCCGCAAGGCGACCTCCCGGACTCCAGGAGTAAAGGGGATAAAACCCCCCAGGGCTCCTAGTCCGGATCTAGGCCGGACACCGCTCCGGAACCTTCAAAGGTTCCAGAGTCTGGCGGTGTAAGTGCATCTAGTGCCACCCCTAGTTGGTTTTGGAGTATTGACGACAAACCTAGTTGAGGGACTAATGTGTTTGTGAGAATTGCAGGATAACACAGGTAGAAGTCCCTCATTGATTCGGTTTTCCTACCAGAGATGACCCCTAAAAATGTATGAAGACATTGAAGTCAAAGGTGGTATATGAAGATATTCACATTGAAGACTATGACAAGAGAAGACATCGCATGAAGCCTATGGAGCTCGAAGACTTAGATCTTTCGTAGTTCTTTTTCTTCTTCTTTGTTGAGTCATAGGAACCACCGTACTGTTAAGTGGGGTCCAAGAGAACCAGTCAGAATGACTGAAGTGATGCTTAACCAAAACCTATGTCTTCGAGTGAAGACTATGAGAGTGAATCTTGTCCAGAGTCGGACAAGTCAGCTTTGCTTGTAGCCCAAGTATGGTTGCCGTGTGAGTTTGAAATCTAACCGTTGGAACACGTGTCAGTTCCTTAGTGACCCAAGGTCATTTCGGACAAATCAGGTCGGGTTGCCTAGTGGCTATAAATAGCCCACCCCCTACAACCAAAAATGGTTGGCTGCTCAGAGTTAGTATACGGCTTTTGTCGTTTGAGAGCAACCCACCTCGAAGCCTTTGAGAGAGAATTCCTTGCGAGGATAAAGCCCTAACCACCCAGAGCCAAAGAGAATTAGGCATCACTTAAGTCTTCTTGTCTGTGTGATCTGAAGACGTATTACACTTGAGGACTGTGAATCCTCCAGCCGGTTAGGCGTCGCGTTCTGAGCATCCAAGAGACATTGTGGATTGCCGGTGAACGAAGTCTGTGAAGGTTTGGGAGTCTACCTTGAAGACTTACCAGAGTGATTGGGCGAGGTCTGTGTGACCTTAGCTCAAGGGGAATACGGTGAGGACTGGGTGTCCTGAGCTGCGTGTTCAGGACTGGGTGTCCGAGACTGTGTGTCCTCAGGTTTAAATACCTAGCCGCCCTAACCAGATGTACAGTTGTCACAGCAACTGGAACTGGTCCAACACATCATTGTCTTCAACGAGTCACTGGTTTCATCCTTCCCTTCTCTTTACGTACTGTTACTCCTTGTGAAGTCATTGTATGATTGCACTATCTTTTATCTTCACTGAGTGACTGCGTGTTCTGTTTGGCTTCATAATATCTTCCTACCTGATCCTTACTACATTGCTGCTATTAGTCATTGTGCTTTCACTTTATTGAATACTTGACTATGGCTTGCCTAGTGTAGTCTACCTTCTGCTGCAGGGTAATAGGTTTATTTCTATCGTTTGTCTTCATAACTTCCACGTTTTGAAAACTTTCATAAAAATCGCCTATTCACCCCCCTCTAGTCGATATAACGCACTTTCAATTGGTATCAGAGCGAGGTACTCCCTTGTTCTGTGTGATTTGGTTTAACCACCTGGAGTTTTAGCTATGTCGACTGCAGGGATAATCAAAGTCTCCGCTGCGTGCCCCGTCTTCGATGGAACTGAATATCCGTACTGGAAGAATAAGATGCGCATGCATCTTGAAGCCATTGACGTCGACCTATGGTATGTTTTCAAGAACGGCGTTCCCAAGGCTGGAGAAGGTGTCACTGCTGCTGACGTCAAGAAGTTCGTTCAACTGGACTCTACTGCCAAGAATATCATCTGTGGTCATCTGACCAAAGGACAGTATGGCCGCGTGAGTGCTTTGGAAACATCTAAGCTAGTCTGGGACTGGCTCTCCAAGGTCAACGAAGGCGTCTCAACCCAAAGAGATCAGAGAATCAGTGTCCTTCGCAACCTCTTCAACCGCTTCAAGAGAAATGACAATGAGAATGTCCAGCTCACATTTGATCGACTCACTGACATCACGAATGAGCTTCAAGCCCTTGGCGCTACTGAGATCACCAAGCATGAAGTCGTCAAGACACTATTGAGATCACTTGACAGTTCGTTTGACACCCTAGCTCTGATGATTCAAGAACGTCCTGATTTCAAGACACTCGATCCGTCTGACATACTTGAGAGGCTCAACACACATGAGTTTCAGCTTTCTGGGAAAAGAGATATCTATGGTCCAAACTATGGGCGAACTCGTGCCTTGAAGGCAAAAGCTGTCTCCTCGTCTGAAGAAGAATCTGACAGCAGTTCTGATGATCCTGAAGACATTGGAAGGGAACTTGCTATGCTTGTGAAGAAGTTCCAAAAATTCACCAAGAAGAAAGGCTTCAGAAAGTCTTCCCGATCAAGCTCAAGGAATGATGAAGCTTCTGCTCATGACTACAAGAACAAAACATGTCACAAGTGCAAGAAACCTGGCCACTTCATCTCTGAGTGTCCACAGTGGGACAATGAGAACAAAAAGAAGAAGAAGAGCAAGGAATATGACTCTGACGACAAGAAGAAGAAGAAATACTCAAAGTCTTCTTCCAAGTCTTCTTCAAAGTCTTCATCACACAAGAAGAGCACATCTGGCAAGGCACGTGCGTTTGTTGGCAAGGAAATGGATTCAGAGGAGGAGTCTGCTTCTGAGGAGGCGGAGGTGGAGGCTGAGGAGGAGTCTGATTCTGGCGTCGCAAGTCTGGCTACAACATACGTTGCCAAGTCCATCTTCAACACTGAAGACAATGACTTCATCACCAACACCGATGCAATGACAAGGACTACTCCGCTCCTACCTACTGCTTCATGGCACGCGGTGCCAAGGTAAACACATGCACTACTCACTATCAAACATCTAGTGGCGATGACTTTGATTGTGGTTCAAAACCCAGCTACAAAACACTTGCTAAAATTGCAACTGAACAACAGAAAGCCATGGAACATATTCAAAAACTGTTAGACAAAAGCGATGATCTGTTAGGCGCTGAAATGACTCGATCTGAGTCCTTATTTGAAGACATAAAAAATCTTCATGTTAAGTATGAGGAACTTGAAAGTCGTCATGAAACGCTCTCAACAACTCATGAAAAGCTTTCCTATGATTATCTTCAAAGGAAGCAAGATCTTGAGAAATTGAGAGCGACTCATGAAGATCTTCAAAAGGAAAATGAGTCACTTCACGCCAAACAGATCAGTTCCGCTCAGGAAGGATTTGAAACCACCATGTCTTAAATGCATTGAGCGTGATAATGCTACTACTGTTGCTGAATGTTCTACTGCTGCTACTGTTGCAATATCTTCAACTGTTGATGTGGGAACTAACCCCTCTGCTAAGGATTCCACTGCTATTGCTGATGAGAATGCTAGGTTGAAGACATTGCTTGAAACAGGGATGTACAAAAGTCTTAAAGGGCATCAGACACTATGTGATGTCCTCAAAAAGCAGATCTTGAACCGAAACCCGAGGAAAGAGGGTGTTGGGTTCATAAGGAAAATGAATGCTGATGGCTCTTACTGGAAACCCGAGCAGTACCCCAAAACCACATGGGTTGCTGCAAAGGAATCTTCAGCAGATCTATCCAATCTATCTGGCTTCTCTTGTGCAAATCCCATTGTCATTGATGAATCCTTTGATGCAAACTATAAACTGTTTAAGAATCAGAATGGTGAAGTGTTTGCCACGTACATTGGTACTAACTGCAGGAATGGACCGCCTATGAAGAAGATCTGGGTTCCAAAAAAGTGTCTGGAGAATCTTCCCGTGAATGTCATCATGACACCACACGTGAAGAAGACGAACCTCAGACCACAGGCTTCATACGGTCCAAAGGCTTCATACAGACAAAGGACTCACCTGAGTCGCACTAACGCAAATGTTTTGCAGGGAAACCATACTCAGGCCTATGAATATGAGCGCGGTTCATTAAACCGCCATGTTCATAAGACCAAGAACTATTCTGCTTATTCTTATGAGTACTATTGTCCGCCTGCAAGACTTTTTGCTAGGGCTCCAAAGCCAAAGTTCTCAGATGCTGCACTTAGACTTATTGCTTCTAAGCCACCCTTGAAGATGTGGGTGGCTAAGAAAGCTTAACTCTCTTTTGCAGGGAAAGGTCTCCAGCAGAAAACCAAAATCGTCTAACGCTATTGCTAGGGACCTTAAACATCTTGTAGGGCGCAAGATCAAATGCCTGAATGGTCTTACTCTGTACTTCGTTCCTGAATCGCTTGCTACTCTCCCTATCAGTCCTAATCTGGATCTAAGCTTTCATAACCCACTAGTTCGTCAAATGTTTTTGCTTCACAATTCTCTTCGTGAAGCCTATCCCCCTAACTGCACTGTAGGGTACGACACCAGCGTCTTCAGAATGGATTATTGATAGTGGGTGTACCAACCACATGACTGGCAAAAGAAGCCTTCTTATGGACTCAACCTTACGTCCATCCGACAAGAGTCACATCACATTTGCTGACACTGGTAAAAGTAAGGTATTGGGTCTAGGTAGAGTTGCAATCTCAAAGGATCAACACATGGATAAAGTCATGCTTGTTGAATCCCTTGGCTTTAACTTAATGTCTGTCTCAATGCTTTGCGATTTGAACATGATCGTAATATTTCGAAAATATCGATGCCTTGTACTAATGGAATCTGACAAGTCTCTAGTGTTTGAAGGGTATCGGAAAGATGATTTGTACATGGTAGATTTTTCGGCAGGACCACAGCTTGCCGTATGTCTTCTAGCAAAGGCTTCAGAATGCTGGCTCTGGCATCGGAGGCTAGGGCATGCTGGCATGAGGAACCTCCACACCCTTGCAAAGAAGAAGCATGTCATAGGCATCAAGGGCGTCATGTTCAAGAAAGATCACTTATGCGGTGCCTGTGAAGCAGGGAAGATGATGAGGGCCAAACATCCCTCGAAGACAATCATGACAACCACTCGACCCTTCGAACTGCTCCACATGGATCTTTTCGGTCCCACTCATTACTCAACTCTTACTACTACTGCTTGCCTCTATGGCTTTGTTATTGTTGATGATTATTCTAGATATACTTGGGTGCACATAATCCTGTACAAGACTGAAGTGCAGGATGTCTTCAGACGCTTCACCAATCGAGCAATGAACAACTATGGCGCCAAGATAAAGCACATCAGAAGTGACAATGGCACTGAATTCAAGAATACTGGCCTTGATACATATCTTGATACCTTGGGCATCACACATGAATTCTCAGCCCCATACACGCCACAGCAGAATGGCGTCGTCAAACGCAAGAACAGAACACTCATTGAGATGGCCCGAACGATGCTTGATGAATACAAGACTCCAAGAAAATTCTGGCCTGAAGCCATTGATACTGCATGCCATACAATCAATCGTGTTTATCTTCACAAGCTTCTGAACAAGACATCTTATGAGCTCCTTACTGGCAAGAAGCCAAATGTCAGTTACTTCAGAGTATTTGGTGCCAGGTGCTGGATCAAGGATCCACATCACACTTCAAAATTTGCACCAAAAGCACATGAGGGTTTTATGCTTGGATATGGAAAGGATTCGCACTCCTACAGAGTCTTCAATCTCTTTCATTATAAAGTGGTTGAAACAATGGATGTGCGGTTTGATGAGACTAACGGTTCACAAAGAGAGCACCTCCCAAATATGCTAGATGAAGTTCCATCCAGCGAATCAATCAAGCTTATGGGAACCGGAGAAATCATACTCTCTGAAGCTCAACCTAAAGAGGAACTTATCATCTCTGCACCTGATCAACTTGAAGACAATGCTCAGCCTGAAGACAATCCCACTAACAATGACAATGATCAGCAAGAGCAAAACCTTCGCCCTGTACATCCTTGTGTTGCCAATGAAGTGCAGATTGAGAGAATAATTGACAGCATCAATGCACCCGGTCCGCTCACTCGATCAAGGGCAACTCAGCTGGCAAATTTCTATGGGCACTTCGCATTCGTCTCAATAACAGAACCCAAGAAAGTTGAAGAAGCCTTCATGGAACCTGAATGGATTCAAGCTGTGCAAGAAGAGCTTCAATAGTTTGAGCTGAATAATGTATGGGAACTGGTTAAGCGTCCTGATCCTCAGAAGCACAACATAATAGGCACCAAATGTATATACCGCAACAAGCAAAATGAGCATGGACAAGTTGTCAGAAACAAAGCTCGTCTCGTTGCTCAAGGATATACTCAAGTGGAAGGCATTGACTTCGATGAAACATTTGCTCCTGTGGCTAGACTTGAAGCCATACATATACTGCTGGCCTATGCCAATCATCACAACATACTTCTATATCAAATGGATGTGAAGAGCGCCTTTCTCAATGGCAAGATTGAAGAAGAAGTGTATGTTGCACAACCGCCTGGCTTTGAAGATCCAAAACATCCTGACATGGTATCCAAGCTCAACAAGGCACTGTATGGCCTCAAACAAGCCCCTCGGGCCTAGTATGACACACTCAAATACTTCCTGAAGAGCAAAGGCTTCATACCTGGTTCCCTAGACCCCACTCTCTTCACGAAGACATATGATGGTGAACTGTTTGTGTGCCAAATATATGTGGATGACATTATCTTTGGCTGCACCAATCAGAAGTATAGTGAAGAGTTTGGATATATGATGCAAGAGCAATATTAGATGTCCATGATGGGAGAGCTAAAGTTCTTCCTCGGTCTCCAAATACGACATCAACACAACGGCATCTTCATATCTCAAGAGAAGTATATCAAAGATTGTCTGAAGAAGTTCGGTATGCAAGACTGCAAAGGCTTCACGACGCCAATGCCAGCCAAGCATCATTTGGGTCCTGATGAAAATGGTAAAGGGTTCGACCAAAAGGTATACCGCTCCATGATTGGTTCTTTGCTTTATCTATGTGCATCTAGGCCAGATATTATGCTTAGTGTTTGCATGTGTGCTCGATTCCAAGCGGCACCAAAGGAGTCGCATCACTTAGCTGTGAAGCGAATTCTTTGATATTTGGCTCACACCCCAACTCTAGGATTATGGTATCCAAAGGGCTCAGAGTTTGATCTGGTTGGATTCTCGGATGCTGATTATGCTGGTGGCAAAGTAGCTCGCAAATCTACATCAGGCACATGTCACTTTCTGGGACGATCATTTGTATGTTGGTCTTCAAAGAAGCAGAACTGTGTATCTCTCTCCACTGTTGAATCTGAATACATTGCTGCTGGATCTTGCTGCGCTCAGCTTCTGTGGATGAAGCAAACACTCAAGGACTATGGCATTCATCTGAAGCAAGTGCCACTCTACTGCGACAACAAAAGCGCCATCAAGATTGCCAACAACCCAGTTCAGCACTCGAAGACAAAGCACATTGAGATTCGTCATCACTTTCTCAGAGATCATGTTGTGAAGGAAGATATTGATATCATACACGTCAACACTGAAGAGCAATTGGCAGATATCTTCACCAAGCCCTTGGATGAGAAGAGATTTTGCAAGTTACAGTGTGAGCTAAATATCCTGGAGTCCTCAAATGTCCTGTGATCAGGCACACATCCTAACACTTATGCATATTGATGACTTAGATGTGCAACACACGAAGTAAAGTATATCTTCAATCAATGAAGACATACATTCTAAGTGTGAATACATTAATGTGGAATTTGACTTCGGAGCGCCACGATAATTGTGCACCATGTCTGGGTCTAATACTTCCTATACGGTGGGTAACGCCACCACCAAATGTTCTGTTTGAAGTGTTTCACTCATGGCGTTACATTTGCTATGTCTTCACATTTGGTTTGGCTTCAATCTCAACATATCTTCATGATTATCTTCACTATGTTGATTATATAGATATATATATATACTAGTGTTCTATCCTCTACATCATTCACTTATAGCTATGTCTTCTTGTTGAATCTTTTGAACTAAGTGAATGTGATCGGACCCTAACCTCTCTATGCTTTCTATCTCAAACTCTATCTCTCCAAATCATATGCATTCTATTGAAACTGTCGAATGTCTTCTCTGCATCCTTGTCAGCAGAAGATACAGAGACAACCATTAAGTCCGTTTTCAATGCTCATTCCTCCACCTGAATCCCGGAGAAGTGGGAACGACCACCCGACAATCCAGGCGTGCGTGGGACGTGGAACAAACCCCAATATGCTGCATGATGGCCACGTGTTCCTCAGATGCGAATCGCCAGGGGCACCTGTGTAATAACGCAGTGCCGCCCCTGTACCTATAAATACACACCTCACAGCAGTCATTATCTCTTCTTCCACTCTCACACGAACCCTAGCGCCACCGCTAGCCCTCGACGATGCCGGCGACGAAGCGCTTCACTGCCGCAACCTCTGCGACGCCGTCTTCACGCCGACCACGGACATCGCCTTCTCCGCCGTTGCCGTAGGTGTCCTCCATCGCCAAGTTAGGGCACGGACGATCGAACTGCTCGGCCTCCTCTTCCACTCCGTCTAGCAGTTCTTCGTGTGGTAAATAAAACCTCCTTTTTACGGCCTCTTTGATCCTATAGCTTTATCACTTTCTATCACAAGCAGTTTCTATTCACACAAGTTGGATCTCTTTCATACTGCATCTCATAACATGCCTAGTATATTCACTTATGCTTCACAAAGTAGATAGATTCCTCACTTGTACTGATCCGTGGATTCGTACAAATCTGGAACCAACTCCTTATCTATGAGTGAATGTCTTCGCACGATGAGGTCAATGTCTTCTAAACTGATTTATCTTCAAAATCTTCTGAGAATGCATATGACCTCTTCCCCTTCCCTCGCACCTTAATGTTGTCACAGGTACATGTCCATGGGAGAATCCCTTGGTTCTCATAGTCTGCATTCATTTGCAAATTCTTACAGCATCACATAAATTCTCCCGAAGCCAGTTCCTGTTTGTCCAGCAAGCAAAAACCTTTGAAGCCTCTGAACGTATTGAAGCCTTTCAGATTAAGGTTCATGGCTTCAGAAAAATCAGCAAGGAAGGGTGGCAGAAAGCGCCAAGGAGAAACATCAAGAGATCTGCCCGATGACCTCTCAGAGCTGTACAAGACAGATCCTGAAGAGGATTACAATCAGCGCAAGACGCGAATCCAATGGATTCAACGCTATTGGGCAGAACAATGGTTCAAGTACATATTTGTGACCAAGGAATATGCTAAAAAGAATGTCATCAAGCGACCATGGGGAGATATCCTCTACAAAAATCTTCAACCCAGGACCAGAGATGAAGCCATTGAACGAGGCTTCTATCCTTGCATGGTCCGTGGACCACAGCTTGCGGATGCTGACCCATCGTCCCTGCTATGGTGTCGTGATGACAATCTGTTTAAGCGCAACTTCCAGTTTGCCCTGAACTCAGCGAAGCAGAACAAGAAGACTTTGGGTTTAGATTTCAACCCTGGTCCCTCTGCTCCCCGTGCCGATGGAACTCGCGAAGCTGAACCCAATCTTCTTGGGCCCTTCTACAATCTTGAAGGCCTCATCACTCACATCGTGGTTCAAGGGACAGCCGTGAATGAGCCTGCAGATGACGCTGAATCAGATGAAGCGCCTGCAGCGCCGAAGCCAAAGAAGCTGAAGCAGCCAAAAGCTTCAAAATCGGCCTCTGCACCAAAAATCTCATGGGCGAAGCCACTGGCAACTGCACCTCCTGAAGATAGTGTGCAGTCTGAAGATTTGTCACGCATCTCCAAGCCCCAGAAGGTCAAGATGCCTCTGCCACACACCGGCCAAGAGCTAACAGCTGCTGCCATTCTGCGCAATGATGCCATTGATCTGTCAAGTGATGAAGATCTTGCAGATGACGCTCTTGAGCAACTCATCAAGAGCAAAGAAGAAGCAGAAATCTTCAATGATCTGTCTCTCTTTGATGTAACAATCATCCACAACTTCATTGATGAGTGGTTTGACACGCCAAACATCAGATTCGAAGATCTGCAACTACCCATTGGCCTCAGTGTCGCCTTCCATGGCGCCATTGCTTCAGAGCTAGCCCTCGCTCAGTGTATCGTCGAACTGAAGCAAAAGATTGACTATGAAAAGGCTCAGTTCAAGAAGTATATGGACAAGCTCAGCGTGCAAGAGGTGAAAAACTTCAAGATTATGCTGCACGAGCTCAAAGAAGCCTTTCTCAAGAAACGCGCAGAAGCTCAGGGTTCTCGGGAGCGCATAAAGAGCCTGGCTGACAAATGTGTGCAAGGCTACAACGAAGCTGAGAAGCGCAAGGCCCTTGGGCGTCCGGGCATTGATCCCAGGATGGCTGCTAAGCAAAAGAAGAAGCCCATTGTGATCGAACCTCTCGCACCAAGGCAGGAAGCAGATCCCATTGTCTTCCCAACTAGAATGACTGGCTCGAAGCCAAAAGGCCGGTCAACCACTTCAGAGCTGAAGAAGACGAGGACTGCTGAGGCTGAAGCCAGGAAGAGGAAACATCCTGAAGCCTCTCCTACTGCCCCCTCCAAGAAGAAGAGGAAGACGAAGAAAGAATGGGCTGCTCCCACAGAGCCTTTGATTGTTGAACCCATTTCCATGGTTCGTCCTAACGCTGAACGCCAACTGACAATCCATGAGCCTGCTTTCAAAGAGGCTCATGAAGCTGAAGACTTTCCAGCAGCTGATCCCATCGCTGCTGAAGACATTGGTCACCATGACCATGTAGAAGATGGTGCAGTCCTTCCTCAGCTCGAGCACAGCGAACTCATCAGCATTGGTCGTCCTCTGACGCCAATTGCTCAAGATGCTTCATGGGCTGATTGCCCACAAGAGGAAGAAGACTTTGAGGCCCAGCCAACTCCAACTACACAGGCGTCGCCTGTGTTGCGCAGGCTTCGCAAAGGACCAAGGCCTCCAGTCTCTGTGTCTGAAGCTGAAACTGCTGAAGACATTCCGGCTGCATCAGCCGATGAAGAAGAAGTCCCACCAGCGGCTACTCCCCTATCCCACCAAGAAGCGGTTCTCGAGGAGAACGTGGTTGTGAACGACCCTCCAGCTCATCAAGTGGAGGTTGAAAATCATGAGGCTGCCACCACCAACACCAATGAAGCCATTGACGTTGTCATGGTTGAAGCTAATGTGGAGTCCTCACCAACAAAAGCACCAGAAGTCAGCAAAGCCAGTGATCCCACTGCTTCTGTTCCCGCACCTGCTGCCGGTCCTTAGTTCGACTATCATGTTGAGCACATGCCTCAGGTACAGAAGCCAATCCCAAGATTGCCCAGGTTCCCAGGTCCTGCATCAGCACCTAGATCCTTCAATATCAATGGCTTCAGAGCAGACAACACATTCTTCAATAGCTCCAGGAACCCCTACTCAAGGGAAAGAATATCATCTGATCGGTTCTGGAGCTATCCGCAGCGAAGCTATTACTCCTGCAATCTTTACAATCAAGGTCGCATCTTCCCACACAAGCGTCTTGACATTGAAGCAATAGCTGGTCTGCCCTGTCTAGAAGAAGCTCTGGATTGCTTCAAAGAGGTCGGGTTGCTGCCGTTCGTCACTAATCAAGAGCATTGGAATGAAGAGTTGCTACTCCAATTCTATGCCACACTTCACATCCGCGGGTATAACAAAGATCCGAAGACTTGGGTCCTGGAGTGGATGACAGGAAACGTTCATCATGAAGCCAAAGCCTTTGACATCATTGAGCTCACTAGTCTACCCACTCCCGGCGATCTCTACGAATCTGGCTGTCAACTTCACAGTGAAGCTGTGGAGAGCATCTTTCAGAAGCCTGAACCTAACATGAGTCAGATGCTCAGTATGATGAAGCCATTACCCCAAGATGCTTCATATCCCAAAGAGTTCTTTGTTGAAGACCTAGAGTATCTGCCAAGGACTATTTATCACATCATAAGGCGAACTCTCTGGCCCATCAAAGGGCACTCTCCACATGCCAAGCTGGAAGGTGCAATGAAGACTTTGGTCTTCTATATTCTTCATGGAAAATGCTTCAATGCACAGGACTTCTTCATTCGCCAACTTGCTGCATCAGGCTCTGATCTGTTTGGCTTGAAGTTCTATGCCCCATGGGTAATGCGGCTGATCAAACTTCACTCCGCTATCTCATATCAGCCATCTGCTTGCAATCATCGGATTTTTCTGCCTGATGTGGATATGTCTATTGAAGCCATCTATCCTGAGCCTGCCAAGGAACCTCTAAGTCTTCAGAATGCAGAGCATCAAAGTTTTTCTCAGAACATTGAAGGAGTTGAAGCAGTCACTCGTGTGTATCCTTTGGCTGGCACTACACGTGCACCGCATCCTGCTCTCACTGAAGCCACTGACAGTACAACTGCCCCATGACCCAAGAAGCGCACTCGTGTTCTCAATGACCGTGAGCTTCTTGTGGCTCTTCATCAGAAACATGATAGGAATCATGACTGGCTGAAGCGTCAAATGCAAAGCCTCTTGGTGGATGTTAATCGCATTCGCAATCTTGCCACCAAGAATGCCTTTGTTGCTCATGAAACCTCTCGACGCACATGGAAAGGGCTGACGCTGATGTGTTCTGAAGATGATCTTCAAGAGGATGGCTTCTATGAGTGCTTCAAGTTTGACTCCACACCTCCTCGAAGGGCAGTGCTGCAACGAACTCCATCTCTTGAAGACTCTCAGTTCTCTTCCTCTGCTGCAACTGTAAATGCCAGAGTGATCGAGGATGACAACGATGCTACTTCACCGCCGCCCCCTTCAGCACGCTTCGACACCGCTCCAAGCTCTTCTGCACCGCCGAACACCACCAACGACCCTGCTGCTTCACCTACTCTTCATGGGAACGAGTAGAGGCTCTATGTCTTCAAACCTTTTTGGTCCTTACTAACAAAAGGGGGAGAAGCATATGAGTTTAATAGTCTTCAAGCGGGTCCATATGGGCGGGTGCTTCATATTTTGCTTCGTGTTTACAACTCTCGTCTTGATACATTTGGTTCTTTGAGTTGTAACACTTAAACTCGATGGTCGTCTGCTACCTATTTGTCATTTTGTGATGCGATGATAAATTCCGCATGTGCGACGATAAATTCCGCACTTAGATCATTTTGCAGACGTCCAGTTTCCATTATGCATGTCATTATCTTCACATACCTTCACATGCATAGTGGATTGTCATCATAAGTTGAAGAGTATCTCCACAAGCACAACCTGCCATGTGCATTTGCATTTCAAAAGCAAACTACTTATATGCACATCTTCAGGGGGAGCCCTTGCAACTTATGAAGACAATTCCTTATCCTTTACAATTTCACATATTATATTCCCCGTTGAAAACTTCAACTAGTTTGTCATCAATCACCAAAAAGGGGGAGATTGTAAGTGCATCTAATGCCACCCCTAGTTGGTTTTGGAGTATTGACGACAAACCTAGTTGAGGGACTAATGTGTTTGTGAGAATTGCAGGATAACACAGGTAGAAGTCCCTCATTGATTCGGTTTTCCTACCAGAGATGACCCCTAAAAATGTATGAAGACATTGAAGTCAAAGGTGGTATATGAAGATATTCACATTGAAGACTATGACAAGAGAAGACATCGCATGAAGCCTATGGAGCTCGAAGACTTAGATCGTTCGTAGTTCCTTTTCTTTTCTTTGTTGAGTCATAGGAACCACCATACTGTTAAGTGGGGTCCAAGAGAACCAGTCAGAATGACTGAAGTGGTGCTTAACTAAAACCTATGTCTTCGAGTGAAGACTATGAGAGCGAATCTTGTCCAGAGTCAGACAAGTCAGCTTTGCTTGTAGCCCAAGTAAAGTTGCCGTGTGAGTTTGAAATCTGACCGTTGGAACACGTGTCAGTTCCTTAGTGACCCAAGGTCATTTTGGACAAATCAGGTCGGGTTGCCTAGTGGCTATAAATAGCCCACCCCCTACAACCAAAAACGGTTGGCTGCTCAGAGTTAGTATACGGCTTTTGTCGTTTGAGAGCAACCCACCTCGAAGCCTTTGAGAGAGAATTCCTTGCGAGGATAAAGCCCTAACCACCCAGAGCCAAAGAGAATTAGGCATCACTTAAGTCTTCTTGTCTGTGTGATCTGAAGACTTATTACACTTGAGGACTGTGAATCCTCCAGCCGGTTAGGCGTTGCGTTCTGAGCATCCAAGAGATATTGTGGATTGCCGGTGAACGAAGTTTGTGAAGGTTTGGGAGTCTACCTTGAAGACTTACCAGAGTGATTGGGCGAGGTCTGTGTGACCTTAGCTCAAGGGGAATACGGTGAGGACTGGGTGTCCTGAGCTGCGCGTTCAGGACTGGGTGTCCGGGAGTGTGTGTCCTCAGGTTTAAATACCTAGCCGCCCTAACCAGACGTACAGTTGTCACAGCAACTGGAACTGGTCCAACACATCATTGTCTTCAACGAGTCACTGGTTTCATCCTTCCCTTCTCTTTACGTACTGTTACTCCTTGTGAAGTCATTGTATGATTGCACTATCTTTTATCTTCACTGAGTGACTGCGTGTTATGTTTGGCTTCATAATATCTTCCTACCTGATCCTTACTACATTGCTGCTATTAGTCATTGTGCTTTCACTCTATTGAATACTTGACTATGGCTTGCCTAGTGTAGTCTACCTTCTGCTGCAGGGTAATAGGTTTATTTCTATCGTTTGTCTTCATAACTTCCACGTTTTGAAGACTTTCATAAAAATCGCCTATTCACCCCCCTCTAGTCGATATAACGCACTTCCAGGTGGGCGACCTCCTTCTAAGAGGAGCAAGCCCACCGTGCCGGTGACCCTCGTCCAACCGGAGGCACCGGACAATCTGTTGGAGGTGCTCAAAGGTGCCTCCCTCGACGAGGAGCACCGCACCATTATGAGTGCGGTGGTCCAGAAGGTTCAGTCCGCCAAGAGAAGACTGACTGAAGCTTGTACTAGCCTTTTAACAGGCTTTGAGGTAAGTAAAGAATGTGTAAATAATATTACCGCATAGATAGTAGCCCCTGATGCTCTGTTTGGCGTTCGGGAAGAAAAGCCGAAGAGAGGATCAAATAAAATTCGCAGGAGTCTAACAAAAAGGAGTCAATATGCGTATGCAGGCTTCTCTGCTGGTGTCCGCCACACTGACTGCGGAAGTGGACACGCTAAAGCAGAACCTCGAGCAGTCCGAGCAAGAGCTCGGGCAGGCCAAGAAGCAGCTTGAGGACAAGGAAGGTAAGAAATACCTTGTTTAAATATATATAAAAAGGTGCAATTGCAAAAAATGACAGGATTATCGTGGCTATTGTAGGGGCCATGTCTGAGGTGGCGACCCTTAAGCAAGCGCTGGTCGAGGCCGAGAAGAGGGCGGCCACGGAGCGCACCGAGCGGGAGAAGTATGAGGCCCAGGTTGGCAAGGTGTAGTAAGAGCTCCAGGTTCTCATGAAAAAACATGAGAGTTTGGAGCTTTACTCAAAGACGCGAGCGTCCGAGCTCGTGGCGGCTATTGAAAATGCCAAGTCTGCCAAGGCCGAATCCCAGAAGACCCTCCGGGAGTTAGATGCAGTGAAAAAGATAGCGGCGGGTAAGGCATTCTTTATGCAAAGCAAACACATAAGCGTGAGTTACTTGTTACTTACCCGAATTCAGAGCTCTCCAGGAGCATTCGCAGATCTTCCCCGTAGTGTGTCCGATGCCGCCGCATTCTATTGAGACGAGGAGGGCAGCTCGATAGAGAAGGTGTTCTGATCTCAGTATGCTGAGGCCGGACACCCCGTGCCCCTGAGCGACTAGCTGAAGCAACTGGTCGAGCTCCACAAGGCAGCCGAACAGGCCATGAAGGGCCTCATAGTTTGGCTGTGGCCTGGAGAGGCTCTGCCTGGGAGCTATTTCGGGCTGGTGCGGCGGCTGGTGGGGGCCTGTCCAAGGCTCTAAGTCATCAAGCGCTCCGTCTGCATTGAAGGTGCCCGTAGGGCCCTTGCCCGTGCTAAGGTGCACTGGGGCAAGCTGGATGCTGAGAAGCTTGTGAAGGACGGGCCACCGCCAGGGAAAGAGCATCGCAAGCCCAAGAATTATTATAAGGATGTTCTGAAGGGTGCCTGCCTTATGGCGGATGAATGTTCCAGGGATGTAATTTTTGAGTAAAACTCGCTCGTTTTGTCCTGTGCGCTGAAAACTTGTTCATATGCGCTAAGCAATGTTGTTGGAATTTAAAATATTACCTTCTGTGTGGCTGTTTATCAATTCTGAGAGATGGCGAGTCGTCGGCTTCTTCCCCCGTGCCGCTAGTGCTGGGGTGTTCGGGGATAAACCTGAGCGCTCTTTTTCCCATGTTTGGGTCCTTTGAGGGAGGCGCTCAGCACAACGAACAAGGCAATCAGACTATAATGCGTGAACACTCTCACTTAGCCATAGAATTCTATAATTTTAAATTTCGGTGAAGACCGAGTTCGGGGCGCTATCCACGCCTTGGCCGGACAGAGCCGACTCCTCGCTCTAAGCGGCATAAGTCTTTAGGGACTTGAAAAACCTCTCGAACAGCGACCAGCTCTCGCTTCATCATGACAGTCAGTTTTAGCTTTCTCTACTGAGGTGCTTGACCCAGCTCAACTGGGGCACAATCGCAGTAGTTCTCCTAGTGCTACCTTAGCCGATATAGCGGAACGTAAGGCTCAAAACATAGGAGCCTGGCAAACCCAACTATTGACCCAAGACATGATTCGGAGCTGATGCATATAATGCTATAAGTTCGGGGTGCCGCACTTGTTAAAGTGTTCGGACTTCTCACACCATACTGAGGGGTACTAAAGCCCCTGGCGTATTTTGGCCGTACCAAAGTGTACGGGTGCAACATATCGTTAAGGAACATATATTTGTAAAAAAAAGTAATGCAAAAATAGACAAAAGCTATGCATTGTTTATTAAAAAGGGCTACGATCAAAGCAGAACGATACAAAATAATGCGATAAGCAAAAGGTTGGACTATTTAACATGTCCGTTCCAGGGGCAGGCTGCGGAATGGTATGCGAAACAGGTATACTGCTCGTAATAGAGACCACCTGGGAGTTCCGTAATGCGGCATGGCTTGTCTGCTTCCCTGGTTGTTGCATCATTTGTGCGGCAATTGAACTGCCGAACAGGCCTTCCGAAGAATGGAGTCTTGAAAGTAAGAGGAAATTAAAAATCGGCAGCCCTGGTGCGGTTTAAGCCGTGTTTCGGGCGTGCCGTGATGGTGCCCCTCCCCCTGTACCCATGGCATTTCTAGAGCATAGTTATGTATGGGAAGCACTGGTGTCGCATTTTTGTGAGGGCTGGGGTTGGGGCCGCATTGCTACGCCTGCTCGGAACATGCCAGGCGGTCTTGTTGTAGGTTACTCCAGGTGCGCTTGACGATGTCCGGACGTTTAATGGCCGGACTGGAGAACTGCCTGGAGAGGCTACTTTGTACTTCCGCTGCAAGGGCCGCCGTGTGCTCCTCCGTTCGGAGGGAGCGTTCGGTGTTTCCATTGACCGTAATTACTCCTCGAGGGCCTGGCATCTTGAGCTTAAGGTATGTGTAGTGCGGTACTGCATTGAACTTGGCGAATGCAGTTCGCCCGAGCAGTGCGTGATAGCCACTGCGGAATGGGACTATGTCGAAGATTAACTCCTCGCTTCGGAAATTATCCGGAGATCCGAAGACCACTTCAAGTGTGACTGAGCCTGTACAGTTGGCCTCTACACCTGGTATTACGCCTTTAAAGGTCGTTTTGGTGGGCTTAATCCTCGAGGGATCTATCCCCATTTTCCGCACTGTATCCTGGTAAAGCAGGTTCAGGCTGCTGCCGCCGTCCATAAGGATTCTAGTGAGATGAAATCCGTCAATAATTGGGTCTAGAACCAATGCGGCGAATCCGCCATGACGGGTGCTAGTGGGATGGTCCCTTCGATCAAAGGTGATCGGGCAGGAGGACCATGGGTTGAACTTTGGGGCGACTGGCTCTACCACGTATACGTCCCTTAACGCGCGCTTCCGCTCCCTCTTGGGGATGTGGGTTGCGTATATCATGTTCACCGTCCACACTTGTGGGGGAAAACCCTTCTGTCCACTGTTGTTTGGCGGCCGGGGCTCTTCGTCGTCATCGCTATGCAGCCCCTTGTCGGTATTTTCGGCATTTAACTTGCCTGCCTGCTTGAACACCCAACAATCCCTGTTGGTGTGATTGGCTGGCTTTTCGGGGGTGCCATGTATCTGGCACAAGCGGTCGAGTATTCGGTCCAAACTGGACGGGCCCCTAGGATTTCTTTTGAATGGCTTTTTCCGCTGACCGGATTTATAGCCTCTGAATCCTGCATTAACTTTCGTATCCTCAGTGTTGTCGCCGTTAATGTGGCACTTCTGCTTGTTGCAACGCGACCTACCACTACTGTCCCTGGTATCCGAATTACCAAGGTTCTTGGTCATATTGTTGCTACGAGCAAGCCTGTTGTCTTCTCCCGCGCAAAAGCGGGTCATGAGTGTCGTGAGTGCTGCCATAGATTTCGGCTTTTCCTGTCCAAGGTGCCGGGCAAGCCACTCGTCACGGATATTGTGCTTGAAGACTGCTAGGGCCTCTGCGTCCGGACAGTCGACTATTTGATTTTTCTTTGTTAGGAACCATGTCCAGAATTTCCTGGTCGATTCCTCTGGCTGCTGAATTACGTGGCTTAGGTCATCTGCGTCTGGTGGTCGCACATAGGTGCCCTGGGAATTGTCGAGGAATGCGGCTTCCAGGTCCTCCCAACAACCGATTGATCCTGCTGGCAAGCTGTTAAGCCAATGCCGAGCTGGTCCTTTAAGCTTGAGTGGGAGGTATTTAATGGCGTGGAGATCATCGCCGCGGGCCATGTGGATATGAAGGAGATAATCCTCGATCCATACCGCAGGATCTATTGTGCCATCATATGATTCGATGTTTACGGGTTTGAAACCCTCGGGGATTTGATGATCCATTACTTCGTCTGTGAAGCATAGTGGGTGTGCGGCGCCTCTGTACTGGGCTATATCACGACGTAGCTCCAATGAGCTTTGTCTACTGTGTTCGGCCCTACCGGATTTGTTCCGGCGTGACGGTTACCGTCTCGAGTCGTGGGGCGCCCACGCGATCTGTAGATCAATCTTGTTTGCCTTGCCTTGTCCTCCAACATATCTTGTAGGTCTGGCGCATTTTCCCATGCCTTGGTACGGGGTGTGGCTTGAGTGGAGGGCCGAGAGGCCTCTCTGTCGCGGCCACGAGGTGGCCGGTCAGCCGTATCAAGTGTTGGTGATGTAGGTTTAAGTGCTTCCTCCTCTAATCGGGGTAGCACCCTGCGCTTTGGGTAGCTCTTGGTGGGGCGTTCGAGTTTATGCTCTTCGGCCGCAAGGACTTCAGTCCATCTGTCGACTAGCAAATCTTGATCAGCTCTAAGCTGTTGCTGTTTTTTCTTGAGGCTTCTTGCCGTGGCCATAAGCCTGCGTTGAAAACGCTCTTGCTCGACGGGATCCTCTGGCACGACGAATTCGTCGTCGTCGAGGCTTGCCTCGTCTTCGGAGGGAGGCATATAATTATCGTCCTCAACCTCTCTGTCTGCCGCTCTCTCATGAGGGTTGGCTTCTCCATCCTCCTGTGCTAAATCCTGCTGGAGGGGGTTTTCTTCGGCACTCTCCGGAGTATTATTATCTCCCGTGCTGGAATCACCGTATTTGTTTTGGCGGGATTTTGAGCGGTGCCGCTGACGCCGGCGCTTAGGCTGTTTCTTGGAGGGGTCATCCTCCGCTGTTCCATCGCCATCTCCTTCTTTTGGGGTGTCCATGTATATGTCATACGACGAGGTGGCTTTCCAGGGCCCATAGACGCTGGTTCTTCATCGTCTCCTGCATCGGTGTCCATACCGTCGATGTCTTTGGAGTCGAAGTCGAGCATGTCAGTTAAATCATCGACAGTGGCTACAAAGTGGGTGGTGGCTGGGTATTGAATTTCTTCATCGTCCGTATCCCAACCTTGCTAACCGTAGTCCGGCCAGGGCTCTCCTGATAAAGAGAGAGACTTTAGTGTCTTTAGAATATCGCCGAAAGGCGAGTGCTGAAAGATGTCTGCGGCAGTAAACTCCCTGATCGGCGCCCAATCGGATTCGATCGGCAGGGGCGCGGAGGGTTCGGAGTCCGGAGAGGAGTCCGGCTCCTTGGAGTCACAAGTCTCGCGGAGTGCGGGACTGGTGTTTGGCTCGATCACCGTTGGGATCGCAGCCCCCGAGGCGGTGTCCAACCACCCATCCTCGATCGGCGCAGTTGGCTCCGAATTAAGGGTCGAAGCCGATGCGGGTGTGTCCCCTAGGGCACTGTTCGGCGGCAGAGCTAGATCATGCTCGTCGTGATAGTGCGGCGCGCTCGGCAGCTCGAATCCGTCGAAGATCAAGTCCCCCCGGATGTCAGCCATGTAGTTTAAACTTCCAAATCTGACCTGACGGCCAGGGGCATAGCTTTCGATCTGCTCCAGATGGCCAAGTGAATTGGCCCGCAGTGCGAAGCCGCCGAAGACGAAGATCTATCCGGGGAGGAAGGCCTCACCCTGGACTGCATCGCTATTGATGATCGTAGGAGCCATCAAGCCTAACGGCGATGACACAGAGGAACTCTCAATGAAAGCACCAATGTCGGTGTTAAAACCGGCGGATCTCGGGTAGGGGGTCCCGAATTGTGCGTCTAGGCCGGATGGTAACAGGAGGCAAGGGACATGAAGTTTTACCCAGGTTCGGGCCCTCTTGATGGAGGTAAAACCCTACGTCCTGCTTGATTAATATTGATGATATGGGTAGTACAAGAGTAGATCTACCACGGGATCGGAGAGGCTAAACCCTAGAAGCTAGCCTATGGTATGATTGTTGTTCTGTATGTTGTCCTACAGACTAAAACCCTCCAGTTTATATAGACACCGGAGAGGGTTAGGGTTACACAAAGTTGGTTACAATGGTAGGAGAACTGCATATCCGTATCGCCAAGCTTGCCTTCCACACCAAGGAAAGTCCCTCCCGGACACGGGACGAAGTCTTCAATCTTGTATCTTCATAGTCCAGGAGTCCGGCTGAAGGTATAGTCCGGCCATCCGTACACCCCCTAATCCAGGACTCCCTCACCTCCCTTGTGGAGTGATACGTCTCCAATGTATATATAATTTTTGATTGTTTCGTGCTATTATATTACCAATCTTAGATACTTTATATGCGATTTTATAACATTTTTGGGGACTAACCTATTAACTCAGTGCCAATTGTTGTTTTTTGCTTGTTTTTAGTTTTCCAGACAATCAGTACCAAACGAAGTCCAAACACGATGAAACTTTACAATGATTTTTTGTGGACCAAAAGGGACCCTAGAAAGTTCGTGAGGAGACTAGAAGATCTAGGGGAGAGTAACAAGCTCACCCAGCACACCCTCGGTGGGGGGGCGTTCGCTGAGCTCGTGGGTCCCACGCAGTTCCGTTTGACCTAATTCCAACTTCATAAATTCCCAAATATTCCCAAACCAATAGAAATCCACCCAAAACAACTTTTCTTTCGGTGCAAGCTTTTGTTCTTCCGCGATCCCATCTGGAGGCATTTTATGGTACTCTGCTGGAGGGGGAATCAATCACGAAGGGCTTCTACATCATCCTTGTTGCACCTCTAATGATGTGTGAGTAGTTTACCACAGACCTATGGGTCCATAGCTAGTAGCTCGATGGCTTCTTCTTTCTCCCCGATCTTCAATACAAAGTTCACCATGATCTCCATGGACTTCTATCCGATGTAATCTTCTTTTGCGGTGTGTTTGTTGGGATCCGATGAGTTGTGGGTTCATGATCAGATTATTCATCGAAAGTAATTGAGTGTTTGTTGTTCTTTATTATGCATGATTGTTATAGCTTTGTATTTCTGTCCAATCTATCCTTTTGGTTTGGCCAATTAGATTGATTTATCTTCAGTGGGAGAGGTGCTTTGTAGTGAGTTCAATCTTGCAGTGTCCTCACGTCGTGACAGAAGGGGTAGCGAGGCACATATTTGTATTGTTGCCATTAAGGGTAAAACGATGGGGTTCATTCATATTGTTTGAGTTTATTTTGTCTACATTATGTCATCTTGCTTAAGGCATTACTCTGTTTGTCATGAACTTAATACCATAGATGCATGCTGGATAGCGGTCGATTGTTGGAATAACTAGTAAAAGAGCCCGTGCGTTGCAACGGGAGAGAAAACATAACACCCACTCTTAACTCAACAACCATCACTCAAGACCACAATAGATCCATCTCCTTTATTTTTGCGAGGCATAATATTTGTGTTGCCGCTTATCCTCCTTCTCACCCTTGCCGGCGATGGCCTCGGTGTTCACTCAAAACAACAAAAAACGTGTGTTAAATATGGTTAATCCAAAGGCGTCTCTCTCTCCCTCTCTCCTTCCTCTCCTCTCTCTCTCTCTCTCGCTAGCTCACTCACTTTCTCTCATTCTCGCGATGAGAAATCTGTTGTTTTCCCCTGCGACATTTTTTAGAGGTATGCATGTGTAGTTATCGATGTTTTCTTTTCCCTATATGGTTATAGTGGGGTGTTTATTTGCAATCTGGATCACCGCCGGTATGAAAAAAGGATCTTGCGCTATAAATTATAAGTTTGCTTCCATAAAAATATTTTAAAAATATTTAACAGGTAAAATTAACATCATATTTAGATTCCACACATTTTCTAATAAAATTTCATATATAATATGTTAAAATTGTTGTTACGGTTTAAAAGATACAGATAATTTAGAAAATCATTTGGTTTGACTCAAATATATTCCAAAATAATATTTAAAAATACTTAACAGGTAAAACTAATATCATATTCATATTCTACATATTTTTCTAATCAAATTTCATATATAACATGTTCAAATCGGAGTTACGGTTTAAAAGATATGGATGATTTTAAAAAGCATTTGTTTGACTTAAATATGATCCACGGATGAATTACCTAAAACATCAGGGGGGGTTTGAAAAATGTAAAATAACGGTTCGGGTGTGACTTAAATCTAGACGGCGGGTTGATTTCAAGAAAAGACAGGGACTTTTGTGTCAAATACGAAAATAACGATTCGTTTAACTTAAAATAGGACTGTGGGTTGAATTCTCTGAAATAGAGGGACTTTTCTGAAAAATGCCATGACGGACGAAAAAAACCCAATTTGCTTTATTATTAGGTAAAAAGATAGTAGTAGATGCAAAATCGTTTCAGTATACTTATCACGGGCGTAATGCCTATATACATGGCCATTGCCATGAATAACACCATAACTATGCGCTTTTCTATGAACTTCCCAACAGTAATTTGTCTACCCACCGTATGCTATTATTTCGAGAGAGAAGCCTCTAGTGAAAACTATGGGCCCCGGGTCTACTATTATCATACTACAAAAACCAAAAAATACCCTGCTGCAATTTATTATCTTTTATTTTGTTTTGCAATTTATATATCCACCACTACCCGATTTGATCCTTGCAAGTAACGAGTTCAAGGTAATTGACAACCCTCTTGCCCGCGTTGGGTGCAAGTATTTGCTCTTGTGTGTGTAGGTACTGTTCACTAGGCTTTGCATGATTCTTCTATTGGTTCAATAACCTTGGTTCTCATTGAGGGAAATACTTATCAACTACTATTGCTTCACCCTTCCTCTTCGGGGAAAATCCTAACGCAGCTCACAAGTAGCAGAAAGAATTTATGTCGCTGTTGCCTGGGAGACATTATCAAAACCTACAAGTACCTTCATTTACATTATCATTTACTTGCTCTACTTTTAATTGCTTTATTTTCTTTTATTAGTCTCGTTACAAAAAATATCAAAAACACAAAATATTTTACTTTGCTAGCTTGCTTGTTTGCTTGCTTTGCCACTATGTTTCAAGAAAACACCAAATTATGTGACTTCTCAAATACTAATAATAATGATTTTATTAGTACTCCAATTTATCCTCCTGCCACTAGTGCGGAGTCATATGCTATTAATCTTGCATTGCTAAATCTTATTATGAAATAACAGTTTGCTGGAAATCCTAATGAAGAAGATGCATCCCATCTTAACACCTTCGTTGAATTATGTGATATGCAAAAGAAAAAAGATATGTATAATGATATTATTAAGTTGAAATGATTTCCTTTGTTGCTAAGAGATCGTGCTAAAGCTTGGTTTTCATCCTTGCCTCACAATAGATTGATTCATGGGATAAATGTAAGGATGATTTTATTGCCAAGTATTTTTCCTCCCGCCAAGATTATTTCTCTTAGAAATCAAATAATGGAATTTAAGCAACTTGAGCAAGAACACATTGCACAATCTTGGGAGAGAATAAAATTAATGATTAAAAATTGCCCCACTCATGGATTAAGCTTATGGATGATAATACAAAAAATTTATGTGGGACTAAACTTTGTGTCGAGAAATCTTCTAGACTCTGCTGGTGGTGGTACCTTTATGGTAATTACATTAGGAGAACCTACAAAGCTTATTGATAATATGATGATAAATTATTCTCAATGGCACACCGAACGAGCTCAAACTGGAAAGAAGGTAAACTCTGTCGAAGAAGTTTCTACTTTGAGTGGTAAAATGGATGCTCTTATGAATATGCTTACTAGTAAAAATTCTCATGTTGATCCTGATGATGTGCCTCTATCTACTTTTATTGAGAAAAATAATGATGCTATTGATGTGAATTTTATCGCTAGAAATAATTTCAACAATAATGCTTATAAAGGGAATTTCAATCCTAGACTGTATCCCCGTAATCCCTCTAATAATTATGGTAATTCATATAATGATAGGATACCTTCTGAACTTGAGAACAACATGAAGGAATTTATTAGTTCTCAAAAGATTTTCAATGCTATGGTAGAAGAAAAACTATGTAAAGTTGACGATATGGCAAGAATTACTCATGATGCGGAGACTCTTTAAATAAAAATTATGCCACATAAAATGGATGATACTTAAACATTAAAGTATATTCAAGTCACCATGAATGAAGGTAGAGAGAGGATCACAAGGATTAGAGCTAAGCGAGAATTCCTAGAAAAAATTCCACCCAGTTTTTATCGTAATCATGATGAAGATATTAAAATGATTGGTGTGACCCCCATTGAAACTTTCTTTAGTAATATAAAACTTGATGAAAAAGAGAATGGAGATGATTCCGCTTTAGCTAGAAGGCATCCCGATTGTTCAGAGGGTGATGATCTTAAAGATATAAACAATAAAAGTGGGTTTGAAGAGTCAAGAATTTAAATAGTTTTGTGCCCGCTACTTTAGATTAAATGGACTTTAATTATGATAATTGCTCTTTTATTTAATGTATTTCTTTGTTGCAATCCATGATGAACTCACCAAATGCTTACAAACAAAATAAAGTTTTTACTAAATATATCGTAGAAGCTATGATAAAGGCTGATGAAGAAAAGCTAGAATTGGAGGTTTCTATACCTAGGAAATTACATGATGAGTGGGAGCCTACTATCAAAGTTGATATTAAATGTTATGAATGTAATGCTTTGTGTGATCTAGGTGCTAGCGTCTCTACTATACCAAAATATTTATGTGACATGGTAGGTCTTGTAGATATGGATGAATATTCCCTTAACTTGCACCTAGCGGATTCCACTGTTAAGAAACCATTGGGTAGAATAAATGATGTTCTTATACTTGCTAATAGAAATTATGTGCCCATGGATTTCAATATTGTGTTAGATATTGAATGCAATCCGTCTTATCCTATGATACTTGGTAGGCCTTTCCTACAAACCATAGGTGCCATTATTGACATGAAAGAAGGAAATATAAGGCTCCAGTTTCCATTAAAGAAAGGGATGGAACACTTCCAAAGGAAGATAATTAAACCACCATATGAATCTATTATGGGAGCTACCTATGGGATTAATATGAAAGACGACAATACTTGAAACAATGCATTATGCCTAGCTAGGGGCATAGAACAATGGTGCTTGTTGGGAGGAAACCCAATCGTTATCTATTTTTTCTTTTACTTTATGTTCTTGTGTGTTGACATGATTATTGCTACTGTAATTATTGTGTTTTTATGTTTTAATTGCTGTTTGTGCCAAGTAAAGCCTTTGGGATGATTTGTTTGATAGTTGACTTGATTCCCTGAAAAAACAAAAACTTTTGTGTCCAGTACTAGAATTACTATAATTCACCGGGATGTGGTAAAATTATGAAACTTTTACACATGATTAATACAAATTCCCCATGTCGTCCTATTTTTTAGAAAAATTGGAGTTACAGAAGTATAGTTTTTGTTCAGATCATTACAGACTGTTCTATTTTAGACAAATTCTATTTTTATTGCACGGTGTGCTTATTTTGATGATGATATGGATTATTAGGGGGTATAAGTCATGGATAAGTTAGAATACAATAGGTATTATCTAAAATTAATCATGAATGAGTTTACAATAGTACCTAAAGTTTATGATTTGTCTACTATACTAACGAATCTCACGAGGTTTCTATTGAGTTTTGTGTTCTGAAGTTTTCAAGTTTTGGGCGAGATCACAATGGATGAAGGAATAAGGAGCAATAAGACCATAAGCCTGCGGATGCCCAAGGCAGCCCAACATAATATTCAAGGGAGACCCAAGCGTCTACGCTTGGGGATGCCCTGGATGGCATCCCTCTTTCATCCACAATTCATTAGTATGTTACTTGGTGCTACATTTTTATTCATCACATGATATGAGTTTTACTTGGAGTGTCTTGTGCCATAGTTTTATTTTCTTTGCTTTCTAGTTTTGTGCCATCATTGTTTGCTGGACACACCTTTTTGACAGAGACACATATTCATTGCAATTTGCTAGAAAACTCTATGAGCTTCACTTATATCTCCTGAGATATGTAGTTGCTCTAGTGCTTCACTTATATCTGTTAGAGCACGATAGTGGTTATATTTTATAGAAATGATTGCACTCTCATGCTTCACTTAAATCTTTTTGAGAGTCTGTGAAATAGGAAGCAGTAGTGAGCGCAGGTTATAAGACTACACTAGTATAGCGAGGTGCTATATGAACAGTTTTTAACCCCTTTCCACGATGGCATTTGGAACCGTCGCCTAGTGAGTGTGGGCGATAGGGGGTCCTTCCCACACGACCCAGAAACCATCGGGGATATGCCCTCCTGGCACACACGCTCGGCAAAATAAGGTCGTGTGCGATCGGCGAGGGATCAAATACGGTTATACATAGTGCTAAAAAATACAATTATACAGGCAAAATCATTTTCGGTTGTAAGTACATCCCACACAGTCAGTCCCCACTAAACGTTTCTATTCGTTCGTATATACATCCCACACAGTCGCTCCAAGGAAAACGTTTCTGTTCACAGGTACATCACACACAATTTTGCCTGTTAAATCGTTTGTGATAGCGTTTCCATTGCACACGTATTAACAATTTTATCGTTTGCGTTATTGAATGCATCACACACGGTGTGTAGAAGAAATTGTGTGGCAAAGTCTGTCCATCACACACAGTTTTTATGTGGTAAATGTTTGCGCTAGGTGGCCTAACGCAAACATTTTTCGAGAGGATGTCGTGTGTGATTGTTCATTGATCCAACACGGTTTATTCCTAGAAACTGTGTGTGTTGCTAAGGTCATCGCCCATGGTGTTTTCTCAATAACCATTTGCAATAGAAAAACCCAATTAGCAGGCTAATTATCCTATTATTAATAATCCATTTATTAATCTAATTGATATTTCATATTAAGCACACAATATATATCATTTTCATAATTGAAATACATCAGAGTACAACATCGTATAGCTTCAGCACTCAGCTACCCCATTACACAACTGCACCAGCACCAAGTTTCACATGCAACATCTATAACCTTTCAAAATTAGCATCATAGACGGTACATAAGCAGATGTATCTCATCTGGAAAACTGCTGAAGCAGACGACAAATATTGAGCCTTCATTGATGTTGAAGGTCTTTGCAAGTTTAGGCCAGTGCTTGTGGATGATTGACCGTCCATCCTTCATCCTCTTCAGGAACACTTCAATATTGAACCGTGGGTGTTGTATGAATAACTTCCTCGCCTCCTAACCATATAGGTGGTTTGAGAGGTAATCATCAGTGAACTGCTTTGGAAAGGCCTGAAAACAAGGATGTGCATAAATATCTTCTCTATATTGGAAATGGGGCAAAGGAATAAAAAAGGCAAGGTACAATAGTTAGTACCATCCTGTAGTGAGCTGATGTCTTCTTCATTGTGCAGACAAAGAGCTTGTTGCTTTTTGTCGCTAATTTCTTTATCCTAACAATCTTTTTGAGTTTCTTGACTTGATTGATATTCATGGACAACTCATTTCCCCATATGCAAAAAAGGGTCGAACAGTGGGTCAAAACCTCTAATAGCAGGACCTACATGTGCAAGACCAAATTGTTGAAAACCTAAATATTAGAATGGTTCCTGCAATTGCACAATAATGTGCTATTAGAAAAAGGACCATGCATGTGCAAACCTCGATTGTAAACCTCAGTGCTTCCCATTGTTTCCTTGTAACACATATAAGGTAGTTAGTCATCGGGTTAAGTAAGGGTTCGCATGCTATCGGTAAAATATGTTGATGAAAAATAAGCACATTGCAGATTCATCAGATTAATTCGAGCCACATGGAAAACCCATTTATCCATACCAAGCATGATTAAGAACTAGGAAATATAGCACTTGTATATGTTTATCCTGTATTAAGTGCAGCCAAATTTGATTTATTCCTCACATGCACAATAATACAAAATTCTACCCATGACAACTGGACATCGCATTGCAGAATTGAACCAAGCAGTTAACTAAACACCACAACAAATGAACCAAACATTAACTGAGCACCACATTGCACAATATAACATACTCCTAATAGAAGATCAGATAGTTAACCAAACCAAGCATGCTTAACAACTTGGAAATATAGCAATTGTATTTGTTTCTCATGTATTTAGTATAGCCAAATTCAATTTATTCCTCACATGGTATACAATAACAGAATGCACCCACAACAATTGAACATCACATTGCATAATTGAACCAAACAGTTAACTAAACACCACAACAAATGAACCAAATGTTAACTGAGCACCACATTGCACAATGTATAACATACTAGAAGATCAGGCAGTTAACCAAACCAAGCATGCTTAACAACTTGGAAATATAGCAATTGTATTTATTTCTCATGTATTTTGTAAATAAAAATTCAATTAATTTCTCACATGGGAGACAATACAAAATTGCACCCTGAAGAATTGAACACCACATTTGCATAATTGAACCAAACAGTTAACTAAACACGACAACTAATTAACCAAATAGTTAATAAGTGAGCACCACATTGCACGACATATAGAACATATACACTAGAGCAACAGATTGCATGGTAAAAGTAGATAGCACAATTCACTAGAATATGTTAAGGAAAGGCACTAGCTAGCAAACTGAACATGGGTCCTTATAGTGAGCTAATAAGACAAGCTACTCCTCATTGTTGGAGATATCAATGATGATTGGCTCCTTGGACATGGAAGAGGGCGAGGCCTCCACGTCGTGGGTGCCCACGAACAGTCATTTAAAGCAGCCAACCGCATCGTGTCGTCGGCGTGCGAGGCATCAACGGTGGCCTTGACGGCGAGGTGCTCCTCCAAGATCTGGGGGTTGACATGAATGGCAGCCATCATGACCTCATCCGCACGTGCGGTTGTGATTTGCTTCTCCGCTGCCAAATGCTCCTTGAGATCCTAGCTATACTGCATGCACCATGGCTTAGGGCGGTGCTTATTTGGTGGAGGGGTCGGTGATTTTGGTGGAAGGTGTCGCGCCGATGGTCGGGGCATGTGGGATGTGGAAGGAGGAGGAGGATGGGGTTCGGGTGTGGATTACCTGCGTGGATAGACGAGGCCGTGCAACGGAAGGAGGGTCGCCGGCGAGGAGGCGGCGCTGCAAGTAAGGAGTGAAAGTTTCAACTTGGAAAGGAAGGCAAAAATAGGGGAAATGTGGCTTTTGGTAAAGGGAAGGGGGCGGGGAGGTAGATATTTCCGCGGAAGCCGAGAATTTGGAATCGGTTCAGCAAAAAAACTGGCGCGCAAAGTGTCATCAGACACGGTCCCTTATTCAGAACTGTGTACGATATGTGAACACCAGAAACGATTCAAATAGCTTAACCCATGTGTAATGAGTTTGAACATCAAAAATTTTGGTTCGAATTTTTCTGGTTACAGTGGTCATCCACGTCATTGCACAATTTGGGTACACAAAGGAGACTATAGCACACCCACACCTCTAGTGTCAACATAGAATAACAGGAGTGTTGTGTTAAATTTTGGAAAAAAATTCAGGGTTCGTTTGGACATTTTTGTACATTAACTAGGTTTTCTAAGCATTTTATGTGCATAATTCAAATTTGAACTACATGCACATGCTCCAGTGCATATAAATTGGTTGAAAAATCAAATTTGTGTCCTTGGTTGCATGCTTAGGTCCCATGCAAGAAATGGGAATGAATGTCAAACACCCCGCCACCGTCACTCAGCCGCAAACATTGAGATACCTGGTTTTTAAATTCTACTAAATCCAAAACACGTCTGAAATTCATGAAACTTGGCATGCTATCATGGAGTGGCATCAACATGTCGTGGTAAAATTTTTGTCCCATTTGGGGCAGGTTTGGGTATAAGCTTCTCACAAATCAGAGCTTTCCACAACAAGCCTGATGGTTTCGGTAGGGAACATGCCACCTTTGGGGACGAAACAATATCTGTTGCCTCTTATTGCTTTCAAAAAAATTAGTGTCAACATAGAATGACAGGAATGTTGTGTTAAATTTTGGGATTTTCAGGGTTCGTTTGGACATTTTTATACATTAACTAGGTTTTCTAGGCATTTATGTGCATAATTCAATTTTGAACTACATGCACATGATCCAGTGCATATAAATTGGTTGAAAAATCAAATATGTGTCCATGGTTGCATGCGTAGGTCCCATGGAAGAAATGGGAATGAATGTCAAACACCCTGCCACCGTCACTCGGCCGCAAACATTGAGATACCTGGTTTTAAAATTCTAGTAAATCCAAAACACGTCTGAAATTCATGAAACTTGGCATGCTATCATGGAGTGGCATCAACATGCCATGGTAAAAATTTTGTCCCATTTGGGGCAGGTTTGGGTATAAGCTTCTCACAAATCAGAGCTTTTCACAACAAGCCTGATGGTTTCTGTAGGGAACGTGCTACCTTTGGGGACGAAACGATATCCGTTGCCTCTTATTGCTTTCAAAAAATTTCTAGTGTCAACATAGAACAACAAGAGTGTTGTGTTAAATTTTGGAATTTTTCGGGGTTTGTTTGGACATTTTTATACATTAACTGGGTTTTCTAGGCATTTTATGTGCATACTTCAAATATGAACTACATGCACATGCTCCAGTGCATATAAATTGGTTTAAAAACAAATATGTGTCCTTGGTTCCATGCTTAGGTCCCATGCAAGAAATGGGAATGAATGTCCAACACCATGCCACCGTTAATCGGCTACAAACATTGAGATACCTGGTTTTAAATTCTAGTAAATACAAAACTCATCTGAAATTCATGAAACTTGGCATGCTATCATGGAGCGGCATCAACATGTCGTGGTAAAAGTTTTGTCCCATTTGAGGAAGGTTTGGATATAAACTTCTCACAAACCAGAGCTTCTCACAATAAGCCTGATGGTTTCGGTAGGGAACGTGCCACCTTTGGGGACGAAATGATATCCGTTGCCTCTTATTTCTTTCAAAAAAATTCTAGTGTCAACATAGAACAACAGGAGTGTTGTGTTAAATTTTGGAATTTTTCGGGGTTCATTTGGACATTTTTATACATTAATTGGGTTTTCTAGGCATTTTATGTGCATAATTCAAATTTGAACTACATGCACATGCTCCAGTGTATATAAATTGGTTCAAAAATCAAATCTGTGTCCTTGGTTGCATGCTTAGGTCACATGCAAGAAATGGGAATGAATGGCATACACCCTCCCACTGTCACTCAGCCGCAAACACTGAGATACCTGGTTTTTAAATTCTAGTAAATCCAAAACTTGTCTGAAATTCATGAAGGATGTGTTTGGTTCAAGGGAGATGCTAGGGTGGTTATGGGTATCCCTATCCAGCTGGTTAGGGATAGCCATTTTTCTGTTTGGTTGATTGATGAGGTTAGCCTATATTTTGTTTGGTTTGAAGGATAAAGCATGGTTGGGATAGCCACTGATTTCCTGTTCCTTTTTCCCTTTCGACTGATGTAGGACAAAATTAATCAAAGGACCAATATTTTGGGGAGATTATCAAGTGAAACACATCAATACACCATGAACACATATACACCATGCACACCCCGAGAACGGCAAGCGCAGCATGCACGCCCAGCCGGCAGCCTGGCAACCAGGCCCGGCGTACAACGCGCGCAGTAGGCATGTCAGGCAAGCACGTCCAGCGCGCAGCCGGCAAACACGCCCAATATGCAGCGCGTGCAGCACGCCCAACCTCCATCTGCAGGGCTCCGTCGGCTACGCATGGCACTCACCTCTGACTGCCGCCGCCATGACCGCTACTGGGTTACAGCTCCAATGGAAGAAATGACAAAGGAAGGAGAGAAGGCACGCCAAGTAAGAAGATAGGGAGGGGGAGATCCATACCGCCGCATAATGATCTCCGTCGCCGTGCTTCGTTTATACGGACGCCACCGCCGCAGGAGAGAACAGAGCTGAACGAAGCGGGAGTGTAGAGAAAAGTGTTTCATGGCTTGCTTCACGTCACGCGCGCGTCGGGATACGCAAGTCCGCAAGATTTTCATAGACGCGCTTAGCCTCGTTTTAGAAGAATGTTCCTAGCATCCGGCTATTCCTATCCCGACTCGCCCTCGAACCAAACAGTTGTTATCCAAAAAATAGTTGTCCCTATCCCAGGGTGGGATAGTGCTACCTCTTGAGCACTGCTTTGGTTTTCCCTTGAAGAGGAAAGGGTGATGTAGCAAAGTAGCATAAGTATTTCCCTCAGTTTTTGAGAACCAAGGTATCAATCCAGTAGGAGGCTACGCGCGAGTCCCTCGGATCTGCACAAAACAAATAAATCCTCGCAACCAACGCGATAAGGGGTTGTCAATCCCTACACGGTCACTTACGAGAGTGAGATCTGATAGATATGATAAGATAATATTTTTGGTATTTTTATGATAAAGATGCAAAGTAAAATAAAAGGCAATGGAAATAACTAAGTATTGGAAGATTAATATGATGAAGATAGACCCGGGGGCCATAGGTTTCACTAGTGGCTTCTCTCAAGAGCATAGGAATTTTACGGTGGGTGAACAAATTACTGTTGAGCAATTGACAGAACTGAGCATAGTTATGAGAATATCTAGGTATGATCATGTATATAGGCATCTTCATCATATTACTCCACACATCATATTACTCCGAGACAAGTAGACCGACTCCTGCCTGCATCTACTACTATTACTCCACACATCGACCGCTATCCAGCATGCATCTAGAGTATTAAGTTCATAAGAACAGAGTAACGCCTTAAGCAAGATGACATGATGTAGAGGGATGAACTCATGCAATATGATGAAAACCCCATCTTGTTATCCTCGATGGCAACAATACAATACGTGCCTTGCTGCCCTACTGTCACTGGGAAAGGACACCGCAAGCTTGTACCCAAAGCTAAGCACTACTCCCATTGCAAGAAAGATCAATCTAGTAGGCCAAACCAAACTAATAATTCGAAGAGACTTGCAAAGATAACCAATCGTACATAAAAGAATTCAGAGAAGATTCAAATATTGTTCATAGATAAACTTGATCATAAACCCACAATTCATCGGTCTCAACAAACACACCGCAAAAAGAAGATTACATCAAATAGATCTCCACAAGAGAGGGGGAGAACTTTGTATTGAGATCCAAAAAGAGAGAAGAAGCCATCTAGCTAATAACTATGGACCCGAAGGTCTGAGGTAAACTACTCACACTTCATCGGAGAGGCTATGGTGTTGATGTACAAGCCCTCCGTGATCGATGCCCCCTCCGGCAGAGCTCCAGAACAGGCCCCAAGATGGGATCTCGTGGATACAGAAAGTTAAGGCGGTGGAATTAGGGTTTTGGCTCCGTTTCTGATCATTTGGGGGTATGTAGGTATATATAGGAGGAAGAAGTATGTCGGTGGAGCAGCAGGGGGCCCACGAGGGTGGAGGGCACGCCTAGGGGGGTAGGCGCGCCCCCCTACCTTGTGGCCTCCCTGTTGGTTGCTTGACGTAGGGTCCAAGTCTCCTGGATCTTGTTTGTTCCAAAAATCACGTTCCCGAAGGTTTCATTCCATTTGGACTCCGTTTGATATTCCTTTTCTTTGAAACCCTAAAATAGGCAAAAAAAATAGCAATTCTGGGCTGGGCCTCCGGTTAGTAGGTTAGTCCCAAAAATAATATAAAAGTGTATAATAAAGTCCAATAATGTCCAAAACAGAATATAATATAGCATGGAGCAATCAAAAATTATAGATACGTTGGAGACGTATCAAGCATCCCCAAGCTTAATTCTGGCTCGTCCTCGAGTAGGTAAATGATAAAAACAGAATTTTTTATGTGGAATGCTACTTGGCATAATTTCAATGTAATTCTTCTTAATCGTGGCATGGATATTCAGATCCGAAAGATTCAGGATAAAGGTTTAATATTGACATAGAAATAATAATACTTCAAGCATACTAACTAAGCAATTATATCTTCTCAAAATAACATGGCCAAAGAAAGTTCATCCCTACAAAATCATATAGTTTAGTCATGCTCCATTTTCATCACACAAGAATGCTCTCATTATGCACAACCCCGATGACAAGCCAAGCAATTATTTCATACTTTAGTAATCTCAAACTTTATAAACCTTCACGTAATACATGAGCGTGAGCCATGGATATAGCACTATGGGTGGAATAGAGTATAATGATGGGGATTATGTGGAGAAGACAAAAAAGGAGAAAGTCTCACATCAACGAGGCTAATCAATGGGCTATGGAGATGCCCATCGATTGATGTTAATGCAAGGAGTAGGGATTGCCATGCAACAGATGCACTAGAGCTATAAATGTATGAAAGCTCAACAAAAGAAACTAGTGGGTGTGCATCCAACTTGCTTGCTCACGAAGACCTAGGGCACTTGAGGAGGCCCATTGTTGGAATATACAAGCCAAGTTCTATAATGAAAAATTCCCACTCGTATATGAAAGTGACAAAACAAGAGACTCCCTATCATGAAGATCATGGTGCTACTTTGAAGCACGAGTGTGGAAAAAAGATAGTAGCATTGTCCCTTTTCATTTCTCTTTTTTTGGGCCTTCTTTTTTTTGGCCTTTCTCTTTTTTCTTTTTTTATTGGGACAATGCTCTATTAAATGATGATCATCACACTTCTATTTATTTACAACTCAATGATTACAACTCGATACTAGAACAAGGTATGACTCTATATGAATGCCTCCGGCGGTGTACCGGGATATGCAATGAACCAAGAGTGACATGTATGAAAGAATTATGAATGGTGGCTTTGCCACAAATACTACGTCAACTACATGATCATGCTAAGCAATATGACAATGATGAACGTGTCATGATAAACAGGACGGTGGAAAGTAGCATGGCAATATATCTCGGAATGGCTATGGAAATGCCATAATAGGTAGGTATGGTGGCTATTTTGAGGAAGATATAAGGAGGTTTATGTGTGACAGAGCGTATCATATCACGGGGTTTGGATGCACCGGCGAAGTTTGCACCAACTCTCAATGTGAGAAAGGGCAATGCATGGTACCGAAGAGGCTAGCAATGATGGAAAGGTAAGAGTGCGTATAATCCATGGACTCAACATTAGTCATAAAGAACTCACATACTTATTGCAAAAATCTACAAGTCATCAAAAACCAAGCACTACGCGCATGCTCCTAGGGGGATAGATTGGTAGGAAAAGACCATCGCTCATCCCCGACCGCCACTCATAAGGAGGACAATCAAAGAACACCTCATGTTTCAAATTTGTTACATAACATTTACCATACGTGCATGCTACGGGACTTGCAAACTTCAACACAAGTATTTCTCAAATTCACAACTACTCAACTAGCACAACTTTAATATCACTACCTCCATATCTCAAAACAATCATCAAGCATCAAACTTCTCTTAGTATTCAAAACACTCATAAGAAAGTTTTCACTAATCTCGAATACCTAGCATATTAGGATTATTTAAGCAAATTACCATGCTATTTAAGACTCTCAAAATAATCTAAGTGAAGAATGAGAGATCAATAGTTTCTATAAAACAAATCGACCACCGTGCTCTAAAAGATATAAGTGAAGTACTAGAGCAAAACTATATAACTCAAAAGATATAAGTGAAGCACATAGAGTATTCTAATAATTTCCGAATCATGTGTGTCTCTCTCAAAAGGTGTGTACAGCAAAGATGATTGTGTTAAACTAAAAATCAAAGACTCAAATCATACAAGACGCTCCAAGCAAAACACATATCATGTGGTGAATAAAAATATAGCTCCAAGTAAAGTTACCGATGGAAATAGACGAAAGAGGGGATGCCTTCCGGGGCATCCCCAAGATTTGGATTTTTGGTGTCCTTAGATTATCTTGGGGGTGCCATGGGCATCCCCAAGCTTAGTCTCTTGCCACTCCTTGTTCCATAACCCATCAAATCCTTACCCAAAACTTGAAAACTTCACAACACAAAACTCAAAGTAGAAAATCTCATGAGCTCCGTTAGCGAAAGAAAACAAAACACCACTTCAAGGTACTATAATGAACTCATTCTTTATTTATATTGGTGTTAAACCTAATGTATTCCAACTTCTCTATGGTTTCTAAACTATTTTACTAGCTATAGATTCATCAAAATAAGTAAACAACACACGAAAAACAGAATCTGTCAAAAACAGAACAGTCTGTAGTAATCTGTAGCTAGCGCAAGATCTGGAACCCCAAAAATTCTAACATAAATTTCTGGACATGAGGAATTTATCTATTAATCATCTTCAAAAATAATTAACTAAATATCACTTTCCAAATAAAAATGGCAGCAGTTCTCGTGAGCGCTCAAGTTTCTGTTTTTACAGCAAGATTAACAAGACTTTCCCCAAGTCTTCCCAACGGTTCTACTTGGCACAAACACTAATTAAACACAAAAAACACAACCAAAACAGAGGCTAGATAAATTATTTATTACTAAATAGGAAGGAAAAATACTGGGTTGTCTCCCAACAAGCACTTTTCTTTAAAGCCTTATAGCTAGGCATAATATTTCAATGATGCTCACATGAAAGACAACAATTGAAGCACAAAGAGAGCATCATAAAACACGTGACAAACAAACCTAAGTCTAACATACTTCCTATGCATAGGCATATTATAGGCAAACAAATTATCAAGGCAAGCAAAAACTAGCATATGCAAGAAAGTGGAAAGAAACAATAGCAATCTCAACATAACGAGAGGTAATTTAGTAACATGAAAATTTCTACCACCATATTTTCCTCTCTCATAATAATTACATGTAGGATCATAAGAAAATTCAACAAAATAGCTATCACATAAAATATTTTCAACATGATCCACATGCATGCAAAGTTGACACTCTTCCAAAATAGTGGGATTAACATTAACTAAAGTCACGACCTCTCCAAACCCACTTTTATCAAAAATTTCATAAGATTGAACATTCTCCAAATATGTGGGATCTAAAGTTGACACTCTTCCAAACCCACTTTCAATAATATTGCAAACACTATTATCAATCTCATATTCATCAAGGGGCTTAAATAAATTTTCAAGATCAAAAGAAGAATCACCCCAATCATGATCATTGCAAAAAATAGTAGTCATAGCAAAACTAGCATCCCCAAGCTTAGGGTTTTGCATATCATTAACACAATTGACATTAAGAGAATTTATAATAACATCATTGCAATCATGCTTTTCATCGAAGGAGCTGTTAAGTATGGGTGCAATAGTAACAATCTCATGTTTAACATGAGGAACTATAGCAAATTCATCTTCATAAATATTGGCATCATGGCCACAAGAATAGCAAGGATCATGTTCATCAAGGGATATTTCAATCAAATCATTGGAATCATAATTATCTATAGATTCATGCATATCATCATTTTCTTTCGAAGCAACAGTCATTCTTTCAATAAATTCTTTGACATAGACCTTATGGGCATAGTTTTCATAGCAATATTTAATTATGTCAAAATTTTCAGATTCGTAGAGAGTAATATCATATTTTTCAATCAAAGAAGCAACTTCATAAGCACCCTTAAAAGCAACAAATTCTTCAATTCGTTCGATATCATAGTAACTATAAACACCCTTTGCATAAGAAGATAAGATTTCAATATCATTAAACTCACATAGGTAGGGGAGATGTTTTTAGGGTTCTTAGAGCAACAAGTAAAATCACAAATTTCACAAAGATTCCAAGCATAACACAACAATCTGTTTATTTGATTCCATAAGAGTCTCCCTTTTTCAGACAAACGGTGACGCACAAAATGAGCATGCTCATCTAAAGATTTCCCATCAACTAGGCTAGTTGGGGTATCAGCACGAGCGCATAAGGATCGAAGATGATCTAAGTAGAACACTTTAAGTGGATCCATATCAATAGCTTTTTAGCAAGCAAATAGAAGGCACATGGAAACACAAACAATGATACATATGGGAAGAAGGCAAACAAAAGAAGAGGCAAATAGGGAAAGAGAAGGAGGATGGAGAGAGAGGGCAAATAAAATGGCAAGGGTGAAGTGGGGGAGAGGAAAACAAGAGGCAAATGGCAAATAATGTAATGCGGAAGATAAGGGTTGTGATGGGTACTTGGTATGTTGACTTTTGCGTAGACCTCCCCGGCAACGGCGCCAGAAATCCTTCTTGCTACCTCTTGAGCACTGCGTTGGTTTTCCCTTCAAGAGGAAAGGGTGATGCAGCAAAGTAGCGTAAGTATTTCCCTCAGTTTTTGAGAACCAAGGTATCAATCCAGTAGGAGGCTACGCGCGAGTCCCTCGCACCTGCACAAAATAAATAAATCCTCGCAACCAACGCGATAAGGGGTTGTCAATCCCTACATGGTCACTTACGAGAGAGAGATCTGACAGATATGATAAGATAATATTTTTGGTATTTTTATGATAAAGATGCAAAGTAAAATAAAAGGCAATGAAAATAACTAAGTATTGGAAGATTAATATGATGAAGATAGACCCGGGGGCCATAGGTTTCACTAGTGGCTTCTCTCAAGAGCATAGGTATTTTATGGTGGGTGAACAAATTACTGCTGAGCAATTAACAGAATTGAGCATAGTTATGAGAATATCTAGGTATGATCATGTATATAGGCATCTTCATCATATTACTCCACACATCATATTACTCCGAGACAAGTAGACCGAGTCATGCCTGCATCTACTACTATTACTCCACACATCGACCGCTATCCAGCATGCATCTAGAGTATTAAGTTCATAAGAACAGAGTAACGCCTTAAGCAAGATGACATGATGTAGAGGGATAAACTCATGCAATATGGTGAAAACTCCATCTTGTTATCCTCGATGGCAACAATACAATACGTGCCTTGCTGCCCCTACTGTCGCTGGGAAAGGACACCGCAAGATTGAACCCAAAGCTAAGCACTTCTCCCATTGCAAGAAAGATAAATCTAGTAGGCCAAACCAAACTGATAATTCGAAGAGACTTGCAAAGATAACCAATCATACATAAAAGAATTCAGTGAAGATTCAAATATTGTTCATAGATAAACTTGATCATAAACCCACAATTCATCGGTCTCAACAACAACACTGCAAAAAGAAGATTAATCGAATAGATCTCCACAAGAGAGGGGGAGAACTTTGTATTGAGATACAAAAAGAGAGAAGAAGCCATCTAGCTAATAACTATGGACCCGACGGTCTGAGGTAAACTACTCACACTTCATCACAGAGGCTATGGTGTTGATGTACAAGCCCTCGGTGATTGATGTCCCCTCCGGCGGAGCTCCGGAACAGGCCCCAAGATGGGATCTTGTGGATACAGAAAGTTACAGTGGTGGAATTAGGGTTTTGGCTCCGTTTCTGATCGTTTGGGGGTACGTAGGTATATATAGGAGGAAGAAGTACGTCGGTGGAGCAACATGGGGCCCACGAGGGTGGAGGGCGCGCCTGGGGGGTAGGCGCGCCCCCCTACCTCGTGGCCTCCCTGTTGGTTGCTTGACGTAGGGTCCAATTCTCGTGGATCCTGTTTGTTCCAAAAATCACGTTCCCGAAGGTTTCATTCTGTTTGGAATTTGTTTGATATTCCTTTTCTTCGAAACCCTAAAATAGGCAAAAAAAACAGCAATTCTAGGTTGGGCCTCCGGTTAGTAGGTTAGTCCCAAAAATAATATAAAAGTGTATAATAAAGCCCAATAATGTCCAAAACAGAAGAAAATATAGCATGGAGCAATCAAAAATTATAGATACCTTGGAGACGTATCAGATAGCCCAGCAACCAAACGCATCCGAAACTTGGCATGCTATAATGGAGCGGCATCAACATGCCATGGTAAGAAATTTGTCCCATTTGGGGCAGGTTTGGGTATAAGCTTCTCACAAATCAGAGCCTCTCACAACAAGCCTGATGGTTTTGGTAGGGAATGTGCCACCTTTGGGGACGAAACGATATCCGTTACCTCTTATTGCTTTCAAAAAATTTCTAGCGTCAACATAGAACAACGGGAGTGTTGTGTTAAATTTTGGAATTTTTTGGGGTTCGTTTAGACATTTGTATACATTAACTGGGTTTTCTAGACATTTTATGTGCATAATTAAAATTTGAACTACATGCACATGCTCCGTGCATATAAATTGGTTGAAAAATCAAATATGTGTCCTTGGTTGCATGCTTAGGTCCCATGCAAGAAATGAGAATGAATGTCAAACACCCTGCCAGCGTCACTCGGCCGCAAACATTGATATACCTGGTTTTTAAATTCTAGTAAATCCAGAACTCGTCTAAAATTCATGAAACTTGGCATGCTATCATAGAGTGGCATCAAGATGCCATGGTAAAATTTTTGTCCCATTCGGGGTAGGTTTGGGTATAAGCTTCTCACAAACCAGAGCTTCTCACAACAAGCCTGATGGTTTCGGTAGGGAACGTGCCACCTTTGGGGACGAAACGATATCCGTTGCCACTTGTTGCTTTCGAAAAATTTCTAGTGTCAACATAGAACAACATGAGTGTTGTGTTAAATTTTGGAATTTTTTGGGGTTCGTTTGGACATTTTTATACATTAACTGGGTTTTCTAGGCATTTTATGTGCATAATTCAAATTTGAACTACTTGCACATGCTTCATTGCATATAGATTGGTTGAAAAATCAAATATGTGTCCTTGGGTGCATGCTTAGGTCCCATGTAAGAAATGGGGATGAATTTCAAACACCGAGGCACTGTTGATTGCCGGGAAAATGTTGAGATAGTTTGTTTTTAAATTCTAGTAAATCCAAAACTCGTCTGAAATTCATGAAACTTGGCATGCTATCATGGAATGGCACCCGACATGTTTTGGTATTTTTCGTGTCCATTTTGAGAGAAGGCGCACTCGAATAACAGCCAACAAAGGCATTTTGAAACAAATAGCTGCCACTGTAACATCTCAAACGTTTTGTATGTTTTAAATCGTGTGCATTCTGTTAACCATTCACGTGATGCCATGCCTCACTCTTTTAATGGCTAGGAGGTGCCGTGCGGACAGATGCTTGACTAAACGGGGTGTGTGAGCTGTACTCCAATGCGCAGTCTCATCGGGAAGCGTGCGAGCTGTACGCCGCGCAGGCTCACAGGGAAGCAAGCCCTTTGACTTCCATGGCCGCCTGCCTTGCTCGCATACTCTCCATTAATGGCGCCCAAGCTGCAGTTTAATACGGTTTTTAAATATAAAACACTCATCGCAAACATTTTAGTTAGAACATTCATATGCAAACCGACAACTTCCCCAGGAAGCCAAGGGAAAATGTGTCGAACATGATTTGTGCAGCTCTTGATTGCAAACATTTTAGTTAGAACACCCGTATGCAAACCGACAGAGAAAATGTGTCGAGCAGGATTTGTGCATGCCTTCAACGCAAACGGTTGTTTTGGATGACCCGTGTGTAACCACATACAAACAATTTGGTAAGATTTGCATCTGTCATATTGGGTATGTTGCCATTTTTCAAACTAGAAATATTGACATTTGTTGATCTAGTAACATTGCCATTTGTCAATCCTTGTAACACTGCGATTTTTCAAAATATGCAGCTAAAAGTCACTAGCACTATCTAATTTTTGCAACTAAAATTCAGTAATCAATCATAGATTTCATTCATAGATTAAGCAGTCATTCTTAATTTATACAAATAGTTCAACTCGACAGCTGAACCAACCAAACTTTTCCCCAATTGTTGCCAACCACGTACTGAAATAGCTAGTTCAACTATATATACTAGCTAATTTTAAGTACGATATACAGTTCCACCACATCTATAGTCAGATGAACCAAACAAAATAGCCCCTAAATACTACTAGTACTACGGAGGGGCTCTGTACTACTTACGACAGCCTCTCCTCTGCCGAGCGCTCTCAGTAAGAGGCAGAGGAGTAGGAGGAGCCTACCAACAAGTTGGACAACTTCAATACAGTGCCTGCCGCTGCTGCACGTTCCAGGATGCTCACCATCTCGAATGCCCTCTGCCACTCCAGTCGACCCCTCTCGAAGTGTCCAGACTGCTCGTAGATCTCCTGATTCCTTGCTCTGCGTCGACATGTGCTGCAGCCACGACTGCGGTAAGGCTCTTTGCAAGCTCGACGAGGCACTCCTCCTCCTCCTCCCGCAGGAACTCAATGTTTCGGCCAGCGGTGGCAGAGCGGGTGATGATCCCGGCGGTCGACGGTGGGGTGGCGACCACGGCGGCCGATGATGGGGTGGCGGCCACGACCACCACCTCCCGCCTTCGGGCTGCGGTGGTTGGGCGGGTGGCTGTCGGTGTCAAAACCGGCGGATCTCGGGTAGGGGGTCCCGAACTGTGCATCTAAGGTCGATGGTAACAGGAGACAAGGGGCACGATGTTTACCTAGGTTCGGACCCTCTCTATGGAGGTAATACCCTATGCCCTGCTTGATTTCTGTTGATGAATATGAGTATTAAAAGAGTTGATTTACCTCGAGATCGTAATGGCTAAACCCTAGAGGTCTAGCTTGTATGGCTATGATAATGAGTCTCCCCTATCCGAACAAATTCCTCCGGTTTATATAGACACCGGAAGGATCTAGGGTTACACAAGGTCGTTACAAAGAAAGGAATCTACATATCCGGTTGCCAAGCTTGCCTTCCACGCCAAGGAAAGTCCCATCCGGACACGGATACAGTCTTCGGTCTTCATATCTTCATAGCCCATCAGTCCGGCCCATGGCTAACAGGCCGGACGCCCGAGGACCCCTTAGTCCAGGACTCCCTCAGTAGCCCCTGAACCTGGCTTCAATGACGAGGAGTCCGGCACACAGATTTGTCTTCGGCATTGCAAGGCGGGTTCCCTTCTTTCCGAACTCCAAAACAGTCTTCGGATGAAACAAACGTGTCCGGATCTGCAACACACTGCCGTTGAGAGTATAGTATTCCATGAATCCAATCTTCTGACAACTTTTGTAATGTGACGTCACGCTTCTCGGTCATTATTTCGAATCGTTTCCCGTCCCAGCGTTCCATGTTTCGGGGCGTGGTTTTCATTGACACGTCTTGTCGAAGCAGAGATCATGTCCCCTAATTGCAGGATTTTCATCAATACGAGCGTGGGTAACCCAACCATTCTGCGGGAAAGATTCCTTAGGAATAGTTAGGTCCTTAGGCTTAGGAGGAGGCGTTGAATACCGGCTGCCTTTATAAAGGAACCAAGGGTCGTCCTTTTATGCCAAACCTCTCCTCAGCCTTCCCAACCCTGAGTTCTAGCACCCAAGGTTCGACTTCATTGTTTCAAGCCTCCCCATCATGTCCGGACCCAGCTCTCAAGACCGATGGGTGGCTTCCTCCATTACAGAGGAGGATATCACAAAGCTTCGGGCAGCCAGATATTTGACTGCGGAGGTCCACCACAGGCTTCCTGCTCAAGGACAGGTTATTCCGACCCCCAGATCTGGCGAGAGGGTCGTATTCATCTCCCACTTCCTCCGGGGGCTAGGGTTCGCTCTTCACCCCTTCGTCCGGGGGCTAATGTTTTATTATGGACTAGATTTTCATGATCTAGCCCCGGACTCTATTCTCCACGTTTTGGCGTTTATCATTACATGCGAGGCCTTCCTCCGAATCCCCCCACACTTTGGCTTATGGATCAAGACCTTCAGTGTGAAGCCGAAGGTAGTTGACGGGGAACAGGTGGAGTGCGGCGGTGCTATGGTCAGCCAACTCACCAACACTCCTTGGCCAAAAGGTTCCTTTACCAAAACTTCCAATCACTAGCAGCAGGAGTGGTTTTACTTTACGAAGCCTCGCAGCACCAAGTGGGTAGCAACACCCACATTCCGTCCTGGCCCACCATTACAGCTTGCATCATGGGTCAACAAGGGGATGAACTGGGGATCAATTGATGAAGTGCAGACTTTACAGAGCCGCATCCGAACCCTCCTTGAGAGAGACATCGATCTTGTCAACGTGATTCAAGTGATGTTAGTTCGCTGAATCCTGCCATGCCAGCGCAGGTCTCGCCGCATGTGGGAGCTTAATCCATAAGGACCACGAACCCTCCAACACTTCTTTGGCACCACACACGAAGGAATGTGGAAGTTCTTTTTCGGGAAGTGGAAACATTGGCCGGACACTACCGAGGACGCTGGCCTTAACTGCACCCGTCCGGATACCCCGGTAAGCGCTTGGCTCCCAAACACTTTGTAATTATGCATACCATAATATGGTACTAAGCAAGCTATCGTCTTCCAGGGCTGGATAAAGAAGGTGGAACTAATTATGTGTTCGGCCCCTCTGCCTGAGGGCCCAGCGAATCCTATTCTAACAAGGATGCTGGCCCTGGCACCATACCATATGCCTGTGAAGGAGGGCGAGGCGGAGAGTGAGAGGACCAAAGATGGCCCCTATTCCAAGGGTACATCGGAATTTGTGTCTGAAGGAATCAAAATCCCCTCATCCGAAGACAAAAGTGAAGGGGTGGCCACAGTCTCCTTCCCTCCTAGGAAGAAAAGGGTCGCCTTCGAAGATTGGGAGAAGCAGGCTCCTAAGCGAGGCAAGATGCCTCTGGTGGGTGGCTCGGGCTTGGAGGACGTCGAAGCGCAGTCTCATGACGAGAACAAGCCTCAGGCCAAATCATAAGTGAACAAGGCTGTTTTAAACATGTCCCGTTCCTTTCTTATAATGCCTAGAATATATATTTTTTGTTTTTGTAGCTCAGCACACAGTCTTCTTCAATAATCCTCTTCCTCGAGGGACCTTCTCCCAGAGATGATGGAAAGCGACACGCCCCCACCGACCTCTCTGTCCAATAGGGCGGACGACTTCGAGTTGCCATCACGGAGGGTCTCCCCCGGCCAACAAGTGGTGCAAGGGATGATGAAGACAATACCCGAAGGTGATACTTCAGTGGCCCAGGGTCCAGGGAACAACAATGAAGGCCCCGAACAATCCGTTATATAGCTAGATACGAATAAACGAATCCCTTCAAAGGGTGGCCGTACTCCTACGGCAGCCTCCGGAGACCCAGAGGCGCCGGATATCTTGACGAACATGTTGCGGCAGGCATCCGTCTCAGAGGAACATCGTACCTTGATGGGCACGGTGGTTGAAAAGGTCCAGTCCGTGAAGAGCGGATTGAATGAGGCCTTTGCGAGGCTACTAAGAGGCTTCGAGGTTTGTACTGTAATATGTGCAATTGTGTTTTATTCGCAAAATACACCTGTGTATAGATAGTAGCCCCTGAGACTCGGGTTGGCTTCCCATGGGAGGTTGTAGCGACCCGACCCGAATGGATCAAGTGCTCTGTGCTCAGGTGTCATCCCTGGATCAGTAATGCTGACACCACATAGTACATCGAAGGATTTATAGCAGAGTGGCAATCACACACTTATTACATCGTTGTCTCAAAGAGAACTTATTACAATAAATATGGCTTAAGGCCATCTAATAACGATAACAGCGGAAGACTCGGAAGATAAATGGGTCCATCAACTCCAACGGCATCACTGAGTATAGGGCCACGACCTAAAAGCACCTTACTCGTCGTCTGAAAAGTCTGCAACATGAGAAGTTGCAGCCCAAAAACGGGTCAGCACATGGAATATGCTGGCAATGTAACACATAGAGAGTAATGGAATGAAACAGCTATACTATATGCATATATGGCTGGTGGAAAGCTCTATGGTTACAGTTTTGCGTAAAGCCAGTTTTTCCCTACTGCAATGGAATAAATTTATTTAACTATCATGGTAGTTGTTAAACATCAAGAATGGTTGACAGCATTCCGATCCCAATTCAGTGAACAATTAGAACCCAACAACATTAATTAGAAGTAACATGTTGAGATTCACATGATATTCAAGTACTAGATACTCAAGTTGTCCATAACCGGGGACATGGCTAATCATGATTACTTTGTACACTCTGCAGAGGTTTGCGCACTTTTCCCCACATGACTCGATCGCCTCCGTTTGTTTTCTCGCACTACATGGTGTTTGAGAAACGGATGACCGAGACATAGTCTTTCAGAAGCACTAGCACCTTACATGTGGGGTAGACCGTACCACCTATAACCCCTACATCTGCTAGTCCACCCCGTAAGAGTTCGCACAACTTAGTCAACTATGCCAGAGCCCATAGTAGCATGTGGCTGCACACGGAAGTTTCTAGCATGAAAGATCTTATGATCCCTTTGAGCCTGAGTGGCGGTCCAAAATAAAACAGGCAAGTCCTGATAGACATCAGGTGCCTCAATCCACCCAGATGTGTGTTTAAGTTGCCACCTTAGATAAACCATTAGAATTATCAACTCACATCTGTCATGGATATCACTCACCCAATCCACGTCTACTAGCATAGCATGGCATAATAAGCAAACGTAGAAGTAACTCCCAAAGGTTTCATAATAATACAGGTGATAGGTACTACCTCATCTACTTCCCATCCCACAGTTTAATTAGATCCTAATCATGCAATGTGTGAGGATTTATCTAATGCAATAAAACTGGGTTATAGAAAAGGTATGATCAAAGTGTTACTTGCCTTGCTGATGATCCGCGAGACCTAGGGTTTCGAAGTAACAAGCGGCGCAATCCGGGTGATCTATCGCAGACAAACAACAAGGACACAATAAGTACTCATCTAATGCACAGGTAAAACTCGAACAGGAGAACGAACCAGAAATTCAACTTAAGAACTCCGGTTGCAAAGAAAGAACGAACCGAACAAAGAAACAGAAAACAAACGGCGGAAGAAAACAACTCGGTTCTAGCAAGTTGAAACTAGGTCAAATTTTACCGGGGCAAAAACTTGTTTAAGTTTATTAGACGGAACGGCGGTTTCGAAACGAAACTCCAGGCGCTTGAATCACCTGATTCCGATAAACGAGCGAGAAGAAAGGCTAGAACGAAGATCGGATCTGAGATCACGATCGCGGAATAAATCCCACGAAAAGAAAAAGACGAACGGTTAAACGAATGGGCGTCGTTAACCGGGGAATAATCGGTGATCACGTTCGTTGAGACGAACGGTCCGAAATAAGAACGAAAACCGATCTAGGGTTTTCGGAAAAGAAACCGAAAAAGAAACGGAAAACCGATCTAGGGTTTTCGGAAAAGAAACTGAAAAAGAAACAGAAAACCGATCTAGGGTTTCGGAAGAAAACCGAAACAAAAAACCGGAGAGAAAAAGAAAAGAATCGAAGAGAAAACGGAACGGTTCTTTTAGGAAAAACCGGACCGGGGAAGAAAAAGAGAGGCGCGGCTACCTCGGAAGGCGGGCTCCGGGCGGCGGCGGCTAAGGGCGGCGGCGGCGGCTTAGGCGCGGGGCGGCGCGGCTATGGCGGCGGCGGCGGGTGAGGGGCGCGGGGTGGGGCTCGGCTAAGGAGGAGAGGGGGCTTGGGGTTTTTGATGTGAGAAGAGGGGGGTTTGGGGTGTATTTTATAGGTGGGGGGGATTACTTGGGGTAGGGGACAAGAAATAGAGTAGGAATAGGAAAGAAAAAGAGGAAACGGAGTAGGACTAAAGTCCTACTAGGACTCCAAAAGAGGCGGCGGCGGCGGCCTCCTGCCGCCTGGCGCGCGCGGCGCGGGCGATGGCCTGGCCGGCCGGCTGCTGGCGGGCCTTGGCCCAGGGCGCTGCAAGATTATTTTTTTAATCGGTTACGCGCGTAGAAAAACAAAAGAAAAACTATCTAAACGAACTCTGAAAAATCTAAAGTAAATTTTCCCCGACTCCTAAAAATGAGCCGAACAAAATGAACTTTACTCCGGACCTAGAATACAATTTTTGAAAACACGCATTTTTCCCTATCCAAATAAAAAGCAAACAAAACTCCGGCAAAACCAAAATTTGATTTATTCATTAAATCTTCATTTTTCCTAAATTTGGGAAAGTCATATTATTCCCTCTCTCATTATTTTTGATATAGGAAAAATAATTGAAGATGAAATAAAATAAATCAAATGATCCTCTTTTCAAAATTTGAGAAAACTCAAATATGAAAATAACGAAATCTCCAACTCTCTCTGAGGGTCCTTGAGGTGCGTGAAATTTCTAGGATCGACCAAAATGCAAGAAAATATGCTATGCATGATGATCTAGTGTATAACATTCCAAATTGAAAATTTGGGATGTTACAAACCTACCCCCTTAAGATGAATCTCGCCCTCGAGATTCGGGTTGGCTAGAAAATAGGTGAGGGTGGTCCTTGAGCAAATCTTCTTCTCTCTCCCAGGTGGCTTCATCCTCTGAGTGGTGGTTCCACTGAACTTTGCAAAACTTGATAACCTTGCTGCGAGTAACCCTGCTGGCATAATCGAGAATCTTGACTGGCTTCTCCTCATACGTTAAGTCGTCCTTCAACTGAATCGCTTCGAGTGGCACGGTATCTCTTAGCGGTACCTCCGCCATCTCGGCATGACATTTCTTCAGTTGAGAAACATGGAATACATCATGAACTCCTGACAGTCCCTCTGGTAATTCCAACTTATAAGCGACTTCTCCCATACGTTGCAAGATCTTGTACGGTCCAACGAAACGCGGTGCTAACTTTCCCTTAACTCCAAGGCGTTTAACTCCTCGAAGTGGGGATACTCGGAGATAAACTCTGTCTCCGGTTTCGTAGACTGTCTCCTTGCGTTTAGAATCTGCGTAGCTCTTCTGCCTGGACTGGGCTACCTTGAGCCTATCGCGAATCAACTTAACTTTCCGTTCAGACTCCTTAATCAAATCTGGTCCAAAGAATTGACGGTCTCCAACTTCGTCCCATGACAACGGTGTCCTGCACCTTCTTCCGTATAAAGCTTCGAAAGGTGCCATCTTCAAACTGGTTTGGTAACTGTTGTTATAAGAAAACTCCGCATACGGCAAGTTATCGTCCCAACTAGATCCATAATCTAGTGCACAAGCTCTCAGCATATCCTCCAAAATCTGGTTGACTCTCTCGGTCTGTCCATCCGTCTGTGGGTGAAAAGCTGTGCTGAACTCCAGTCTGGTTCCTAAAGTTTCATGCAACTGATTCCAAAACTTTGAAGTAAATTGGGTTCCTCTATCTGATACGATACTCCTCGGAACTCCATGCAAACAAATGATCCTAGTCATGTATATCTTTGCCAACTTAGCATTGGTGTAAGTGGTCTTAACTGGAATAAAATGTGCTACCTTTGTCAAACGATCAACTACTACTCATATCGAGTCATAGCCTGCTTTCGTCCTGGGTAGTCCCGTGATAAAATCCATGCCTATCTTATCCCACTTCCATTCGGGTATCGGCAATGGTTGTAACAATCCTGCTGGCTTCTGATGCTCTGCCTTTACTCTCTGACATACGTCACAAACTGCTACATATGCTGCAATAACCTTCTTCATTCCGGTCCACCAGAATGTTTCCTTCAAATCCAAATACATCTTGGTATTTCCTGGGTGAATCGAATATGGTGAATCATGGGCCTCTTGCAAAATCAACTTTCTGATCTCCGGGTCATTGGGCACGTAAACACGGTCCTCAAACCATAGGGTATCGTGCTCATCCTTACGAAATCCCTTTGCTTTTTCTTCGCTCAATTTCTCTTTTATAGCAGCAATCTCCTTGTCAGATTTCTGAGCTTCTCTGATCTTATCCATCAATGTGGACTGAATCTCCAATGCTGCTACATAGCCTCTCGGAACTATTTCCAAACATAGCTCACGAAGGTTTTCTGCTAACTCCTTGGGTATTTTCCCCGTCACTAGGGTGTTGACATGGCTCTTACGGCTCAATGCGTCAGCTACTACATTAGCTTTTCCGGGATGGTAATGCAATCTCATGTCACAATTCTTGATGAGCTCCAACCATCTCCTTTGTCTGAGGTTCAACTCCTTCTGCGTGAAAATGTACTTCAAACTCTTGTGATCCGTGTACACCTCACAATGATTTCCAATGAGGAAATGTCTCCACGTTTTCAATGCATGCACTACGGCTGCTAACTCCAAATCATGCGTGGCATAATTCAACTCATGAGGCTTCAGTTGCCGTGAAGCATACGAAACAACTCTCCCTTCCTGCATAAGCACTGCTCCAAGTCCTCGACGTGAAGCGTCACAATACACCTCATAATCCTTGGTCTGATCTGGCAAAATCAATACTGGTGAGGTAACCAAGCGTTTCTTCAATTCCTGAAAACTAGCCTCACATTCCTTAGACCAATTGAACTTAGTATCCTTCTCCAACAATTCAGTCATAGGCTTTGCAATCTTTGAAAAGTTCTCAATGAACCTCCGGTAGTATCCTGCGAGTCCAAGAAAACTCCGGATCTCTCCAACTGTCGTTGGCGATTCCCATTCGGTTACGGTCTCAACCTTAGTGGGGTCAACTGCTATACCTTCTCCAGATATAACGTGTCCGAGGAATCCAACTTCCTTCAACCAAAACTCACATTTGCTGAATTTGGCGTATAACTGATGTTCCCTTAGTTTCTCCAAAACCATACGCAATTGTTCCTTATGCTCCTCTTCATTCTTTGAATAAACCAGGATGTCATCAATGAACACTACGACGAACTTATCCAAAAACTCCATAAACACTTTGTTCATCAGGTTCATAAATTAGGCAGGTGCGTTAGTCAATCCAAATGACATAACGGTATACTCATACAGTCCATATCTGGTGGTGAACGCTGTCTTAGGTATGTCCTGCTCTTGAATCTTCAATTGATGGTACCCTGATCGCAAATCGATCTTGGAAAACACTTTAGCTCCTTGCAATCGATCAAACAGATCGTTGATCATTGGCAGTGGGTACTTATTCTTGATGGTTACTTCATTCAATCCCCGATAATCTACAACCATCCTTAATGATCCATCCTTCTTTTCCACTAGAAGTACGGGTGATCCCCAAGGCGAAGAACTTGGGCGAATGTAACCTTTATCCAATAACTCCTTAATCTGATTCTTAATTTCCACCAAATCCTTTGCTGGCATCCGGTACGGTCGCTTCGATATTGGGCCTGTACCTGGCAATAACTCAATCAAAAACTCAATGTCTCTATCCGGTGGCATGCCTGGTAATTCCTCAGGAAATACATCAGGAAAATCCTTCACCACTGGTACTTCCTCTTGCACAACTCCTGTTAGGCAGTTTACTTGTGTCATGTTTGGCACATGCCGGGATACATACTTGATCCTTCTTCCTTCTGGTGTGGTAAGCAAAATTGACTTACTAGCACACTCAATATTTCCTTTATACTTTGATAACCAATCCATGCCTAATATCACATCCAATCCTTGAGATTCCAATACTATTAGGTCTGAGAGAAAAACATAGTTACCAATCCTTAATGGTAACCATTCACACCATAAACTTGCCACATACTCTGCTCCTGGCGAGGTTACTAACATGGGTGACCTAAGGGCTTGGGTTGGTAGGTTATATTTATCCACAAATCCCCTTGATATGTATGAATGCGATGCACCAGTATCAAAGAGAATGAGTGCGGTAAATGACTTAACCAGAAACTTACCGATTACTGCATCAGGTTGATCTTCAACCTCCTCCACATTAATGTGGTTCACCTGTCCCCTATTGAAAGGGTTCGGCTTCTTCCCAAAGCTTCCATTGCCATTTCCATTCTGGCCTTCGGGGCATTCATTGGCATAATGTCCGGTCTTGGAACACTTGAAACAGGTGACTTGACTCAGGTCTCTCTTGGTTGGGGTCGATGGGATGGTACAGTTCTGGCCGTTGCTTCCTCCATTACCATTCTTGTGGCCATTATGGTTGTGCGAGCTACCTCCTCCATGGGTATGCTGAAACTGAAATCCCGGTTTAGGGGCAAAACGGGGCTTCTGCTGAGCTCCTGAATTATACTTTCCTTGTCCATACTTCCTCTTGTGGTTTTCAATCTGCTGTTGCTTCCCTTCAATCATGATGGCACGATCTACCAACTCCTGGTAGTTGTTGAAACTCGCTACCATCAACTTCATGCTTAGTTCATCATTCAATCCTTCCAGAAATTTCTCCTGCTTAGCTGCATCCGTGGCAACGTCATCTGGGGCATAACGTGCTAACTTGCTGAAATCGTCAACGTACTGGCCAACTGTCCTTCCTCCTTGGCGTAAGTTGCGAAACTCACGCTTCTTCAAGGCCATAGCTCCTGCTGAAACATGGGCAGTGCGGAAAGCTTGCTGAAACTGATCCCATGTGACAATGTCAACTGGGTAAGTGGCTGTGAAATTCTCCCACCATGCTGCCGCGGGTCCGTCAAGCTGGTGAGCGGCAAACTTCACTTTCTCACCATCCGTGCATCCTGCAGTGGTCAACTCCCTTCCTATCTTGCGGAGCCAATCGTCTGCTACTATCGGCTCGGTGCTACTAGAAAACACCGGCGGATTCAGCCTAAGGAAACGGGCTAAGTGGTCAACAGGTGGTGGTGGTGGTGGTGGGTTATTGTTGTTCTGCTGGTTCTGGACTAACATCTGCATCAATTGATTATGTTGCTGGATCAACTGAGTGAGCTCCGGTGGGAATCCATTGTCACGTCTCGGAGGCATCTAAGGGTTTAGAATAGACGAGAATTAAGAATAGAGTGAGGTCTAAAGGGAAAACACTACCCCAATGCACATGAACAAATGCACACAAAATCACTTCATTCAATCAAACAAGGGCTTACAAACGGTCTAACTATCGCAAAAGTGCTCGAACTATAATGTTTACAGGGGGGAAATGCTACTACTATCTGGTGGTCATCTAGAAATTTGAACCGGTGGAAGACTCCATGATATCTTCTCCAGCTTCGTCTTCAAAGTCAGGTTCACTTGGATCCGAATCGGTGTCGTCGATGATGATGTAGTTGTCCGGACATGCGACGTACTCGTCTTCCTCCTGGGATGCTAACTTCCTCTTGAGTTCTTCAATCTCCTACTTAAGATCGCCATTGTGTCTTGCTAGAGCTACGATCTCGTCCATGTAGTCCTTACGTGTAGACTTCAGTTCTCCTTCTAGCTCAATGATCCTTGCCTTTGCATTCTTCAACTCTATCATATCCTTACGCATCTGGTTCTCGTGGCGTCGAATGTGCTGGTTTAACTCCTGGATGAAAGATGCAATGGATCTATCCTTCTTGGTGCTGACTAACTCCCATTGTTCATCTCGGCGTCCGCAAATCTGGTAGATAGTGTCCTTGAGGTCTTCTTGGTAAACTTCTCCAATGCGTCCCATGGTGATATGAGCTGCCATGCTCCTTCCCAGACTCCAGGTTGGTGCACTGAAAACACTATCTATGGGCTTCGTGATTGGTGCGAATGTCCTTCCCGGAACGTGAGTTTGAATCTTCCAGCGCTCCTCTTCAGGCAGAGTGGCGTTGAAGGTTCCCGTGAAGCTTGGTAATCCAATGTTTAGGTACTTGGTGACTTCCTTCAGGTGAAATCGAATGGTGTGCCTTCATCCGGTTGGGCGTACTTAATCTTCGCGTTCGTCATCCTAAAAGAGTAGAAAAGATGAGGATTTAGAAAAGGAGAAGAGAATGGTGATCTATGGCTTTAACTTAGTGGTCGTGTCCTACAGTCAGTGTGTGCTCTGATACCATCTCTGTGGCGACCCGACCCGAATGGATCAAGTGCTCTGTGCTCAGGTGTCATCCCTAGATCAGTAATGCTGACACCACACAGTACATCGAAGGATTTATAGTAGAGTGGCAATCACACACTTATTACATCGTTGTCTCAAAGAGAACTTATTACAATAAATATGGCTTAAGGCCATCTAATAACGATAACAGCGGAAGACTCGGAAGATAAATGGGTCCATCAACTCCAATGGCATCACTGAGTATAGGGCCACGACCTAAAAGCACCTTACTCATCGTCTGAAAAGTCTGCAACATGAGAAGTTGCAGCCCGAAAACGGGTCAGCACATGGAATATGCTGGCAATGTAACACATTGAGAGTAATGGAATGAAACAGCTATACTATATGCATATATGGCTGGTGGAAAGCTCTATGGTTACAGTTTTGCGTCAAGCCAGTTTTTCCCTACTGCAATGGAATAAATTTATTTAACTATCATGGTAGTTGTTAAACATCGAGAATGGTTGACAGCATTCCGATCCCAATTAAGTGAACAATTAGAACCCAACAACATTAATTAGAAGTAACATGTTGAGATTCACATGATATTCAAGTACTAGATACTCAAGTTGTCCATAACCGGGGACACGGCTAATCATGATTAGTTTGTACACTCTGCAGAGGTTTACGCACTTTTCCCCACATGACTCGATCGCCTCCATTTGTTTTCTTGCACTACATGGTGTTTGAGAAATGGATGACCGAGACATAGTCTTTCAGAAGCACTAGCACCTTACATGTGGGGTAGACCGTACCACCTACCACCCCTACATCTGCTAGTCCACCCCGTAAGAGTTCGCACAACTTAGTCAACTATGCTAGAGCCCATAGTAGCATGTGGCTGCACACGGAAGTTTCTAGCATGAAAGATCTTATGATCCCTTTGAGCCTGGGTGGCGGTCCAAAATAAAACAGGCAAGTCCTGATAGACATCAGGTGCCTCAATCCACCCAGATGTGTGTTTAAGTTGCCACCTTAGATAAACCATTAGAATTATCAACTCACATCTGTCATGGATATCACTCACCCAATCCACGTCTACTAGCATAGCATGGCATAATAAGCAAACGTAGAAGTAACTCCCAAAGGTTTCATAATAATACAGGTGATAGGTACTACCTCATCTACTTCCCATCCCACAGTTTAATTAGATCCTAATCATGCAATGTGTGAGGATTTATCTAATGCAATAAAACTGGGTTGTAGAAAAGGTATGATCAAAGTGTTACTTGCCTTGCTGATGATCCGCGAGACCTAGGGTTTCGAAGTAACAAGCGGCGCAATCCCGGTGATCTATCGCAGACAAACAACTGGGACACAATAAGTACTCATCTAATGCACAGGTAAAACTCGAACAGGAGAACGAACCAGAAATTCAACTTAAGAACTCCGGTTGCAAAGAAAGAACGAACCGAACAAAGAAACAGAAAACAAACGGCGGAAGAAAACAACTCGGTTCTAGCAAGTTGAAACTAGGTCAAATTTTACCGGGGCAAAAACTTGTTTAAGTTGATTAGACGGAACGGCGGTTTCGAAACGAAACTCCAGGCGCTTGAATCACCTGATTCCGATAAACGAGCGAGAAGAAAGGCTAGAACGAAGATCGGATCTGAGATCACGATCGCGGAATAAATCCCACGAAAAGAAAAAGACGAACGGTTAAACGAACGGGCATCGTTAACCGGGGAATAATCGGTGATCACGTTCGTTGAGACGAACGGTCCAAAAGAAGAACGAAAACCGATCTAGGGTTTTCAGAAAAGAAACCGAAAAAGAAACGGAAAACCGATCTAGGGTTTTCAGAAAAGAAACCGAAAAAGAAACGGAAAACCGATCTAGGGTTTCAGAAGAAAACCGAAAAAAAAACAGGAGAGAAAAAGAAAAGAATTGAAGAGAAAACGGAACGGTTCTTTTAGGAAAAACCGGACCGGGGAAGAAAAAGAGAGGCGCGGCTACCTCGGAAGGCGGGCTCCGGGCGGCGGCGGCTAAGGGCGGCGGCGGCGGCTTAGGCGCAGGGCGGCGCGGCTATGGCGGCGGTGGCGGGTGAGGGGCGCGGCTAAGGAGGAGAGGGGGCTTGGGGTTTTTGATGTGAGGAGAGGGGGGGTTTTGGGTGTATTTATATAGGTTTGGGGATTACTTGGGGTAGGGGACAAGAAATAGAGTAGGAATAGGAAAGAAAAAGAGGAAATGGAGTAGGACTAAAGTCCTACTAGGACTCCAAAAGAGGCGGCGGCGGCGGCCTCCTGGCGCCTGGCGCGCGCGGCGCGGGCGATGGCCTGGCCGGCCGGCTGCTGGCTGGGCCTTGGCCCAGGGCGCTGCAAGATTATTATTTTTTTAATCGGTTACGCGCGCAGAAAAACAAAAGAAAAACTATCTAAACGAACTCCGAAAAATCTAAAGTAAATTTTCCCCGACTCCTAAAAATGAGCCGAACAAAATGAACTTTACTCCGGACCTAGAATGCAATTTTTGAAAACACACATTTTTCCCTATCCAAATAAAAAGCAAACAAAACTCCGGCAAAACCAAAATTTGATTTATTCATTAAATCTTCATTTTTCCTAAATTTGGGAAAGTCATATTATTCCCTCTCTCATTATTTTTGATATAGGAAAAATAATTGAAGATGAAATAAAATAAATCAAATGATCCTCTTTTCAAAATTTGAGAAAACTCAAATATGAAAATAACGAAATCTCCAACTCTCTCCGAGGGTCCTTGAGTTGCGTGAAATTTCTAGGATCGACCAAAATGCAAGAAAATATGCTATGCATGATGATCTAGTGTATAACATTCCAAATTGAAAATTTGGGATGTTACAGAGGTGAACGGAGGATCAAGAAGAAATATTCAAGGACTAATCTGATTAACTTGAACACAGGCTACTTCCCCATGACTACTTCCCAGACTACGGCTACTGCCGAGCTGCAACGGAAGCTTGATGTGGCCGGGGATGACATTTCGTTAATCAACATGCGTCTTGACGAATCGCAAGGTATGTATTTGGGGCAGTCCCTTCACATACATTTTTGTGATATAAGCATGACGCTGCAAGTTATATACTGTAATGTGCATGGCTGCAGATGGTGCTGCCGCCGTTGAAATTCTTCGGGCAGAGCTGGCCCGGGCCAAGGAGCAGGCCCGGTGTAGTAATGCGGCTGTCGAAAAGGCATCGGCTGAGTTAAAAGCCGAACGAGCTGCTCGGCGTCAAGACGAGGAGAAGATATCCACGATGGCGCTCGAACTAAAAAATGATGCTAGCCGTTGTGAACTCCTTGAGAAGGAGAATGAAGCCAAAATGGCTGAAATTGACAAGGCCTTATGAGAGGCAAGAGAAGCGTGGTCTGAATCCAGAGCCTCACGTGAGGAGATCCGGCAAGCTAGGGAGATTGCGTCTGGTGAACCATTTTTCTACAGACTAAGCTCGGCGATTCGAACTATGCTCAGCTTAACCAATTGTGGAGTTCTCCGGACGAGTTTTTAGACTTGACAAAGAGTTCTTCCGATGCGGCGCAGTTTTGCCAGGCGCGAGAGGGGTATGCAACGGAGAAGCTTTTCTGGTCACAATTCGGCACGTCGAAGTGCCCCTGTTGTTGAATGAGCAGATGTCCCAGTGGGCCGAGCTTCATAGGATATCCGGTGCTGCCATGAAGAACGTCATAATCCGGTTATGGCCAACTGAGCCTATTCCGAATAGTTACTTCGGCTTGGTGCAGCGGCTTGTTAACGCGGTGCCATGTATCGACGCTGTGAAGAGGTCGGTGTGCATCGAGGGTGCACAGATGGCCTTTGCCCGAGTCAAGACATTCTGGGGGAAGATGAAGGCCATAGATGTTGCTGTGAAGAGTCCACCCAAGGGCAAGGACCGCCATGAACCGGAGCATTATTGTGAAGATGTCCTAGTGGCCACCCGCTTGATAGAGGGTCAGTGCTCGAAAGACATAATGTTCGAGTGAGGTGTATGGGAATTGTACAAGACAATTTTATAGTTAATCTGTTTTTATATATTGCTCAAAATTTTGTGTTCCTCCTGTGTGGCTATTTTAATATAATCTGAAAGTTTTCCAGTCGTCGGCTTCAGCCCCCTCGTAGGAAGTACGGGGGTGTTCGGAAAAGCATGTGATCACTCTTGACCCAACGCCTTGGTCCGTGAAGGAGGTGTCAATGCGGCGAACCAGGCAACCAGACTATAGGGCGCTAACACTTTCACTTAGCCATAGGAGTTTTATGGTGGGTCTACGACATAGCCCCTGGTATGTATGCGGCTTATTCATACAATGCTTGTACATATTTGACCAAAAAGAGGTCCTTCGTGTGACACGAAGGAATCTCTAGAGATTCTGATAAGTCATCGAGTGGTTGACCAGCTCTCGCCGCATCATGACAGTCAGTTTTCGGCTTTCTCTACTGAGGTGCTGAGCCAGGTGAATCGGAAGCACAATCGCATTAGTTCTCCCTTTACTGCCCTAGCCGATAGAGCGGAACGTAGGATAGAAAGCACAGGAGCCGGGCAACCCAACTATTGACCCAAGACATGATTCAGAGCTGATGCATATAAGGCCAAACTCGTGATGCCGAAGTATGTTGTAAAAGTTGTTCGGACTTTGTTGGCAACTCATTTGTTCCCGTATCGAGCCCTTGGCAAGTTTAAGTCAGGTATATCTGTGAAATAACCATAGGAGGCGTATTCATTTGTGGAAAGACGCGGATGATTAATTCGGATAATGTGAACTAGGACCTGAGCGATATGCCAATGATTACTTGATATATATAAAGGCCACGACCCCGACTATTTGATATGCCCTGGGTCGAAGGCAGAGAAAAAAGGCATGTTACAGGCTCGAAAAAGAGTGTGGTCTACAAAAAGTTATTTTGGACCTCCTGTCGTACGTCTGCGCCGCCTGTCCTCGGCGAGGGGGATCCTTGAAGGAAGTAGCCCCGTAGGTGAGTGTATGGATCCGAACTCCAATGGAGTTGGTCTTAGATGTTTCTCCCTTGCGCCACCTGTTTTTAAGAGATAATGAAGAAAGAAATAGGAAAGTAGATAAAAATGTTACCGGAGTGCTTGCAGACTTGTCCGTATTATGCTTCCGCCAATGCCCATGGTATCTTAAGTGCGTAGTTATGTATGCGCGGTATAGTTTTAACGGGTATATGAGATGGGCAACAGAAGCCGAACTACTATTTCTGCTCCAGATTTGATCGATCTTCGGGGGGAAATTGCTTCTGGCCCCCGGCATTTGGCTGGTGAACCACTCCGCCATCCCTATTGCCTGGCGGCCCCCTTCCCTTGTGTTCGGCGTTGAGCTTGCCGGCCTGCTTGAGGACCCAACAGCTTCTGTTGGTATGATTAGTTGGTTTATTGGGGTGGCTGATACGTCTCCGCCGTATCTATAATTTTTGATTGTTCCATGCCAATATTATTCAACTTTCATATACTTTTTGGCAACTTTTTATACTACCTCTCTCTCAGTTTACAGGGCATGCGCGTGCCCCTAGGTCGTTAATTTGACCAACTTAATACAAGTCATATATTACAAAAAATATACCAATATAAACTTCAGATGCTCTATTTTCAAACCGTATAATTTTTGTGTTATATAGTTTATATTAAGGTGATAAAATTGGCAACCTAGGTATACGCATAGGACTTATAAACTGAAACGGAGGTAGTATTATTTTTGGGACTAACATATTCATCAAGTGCCCAGTGCCAGTTCCTGTCTGTTGCATGTTTTTGGTTTCGCAGAATATCCATATCAAACGGAGTCCAAACGGGATAAAAACGGACGGAGCTTATTTTTTGAAAATATGGAAAATTCGGAAGGAAAATCAACGCGAACCAGTGCCTGAGGTGGTCATGAGACAGGGGGCGCCCCCCCTAGGGCGCGCCCCCTACCCTCGTGAGCCCACCGTAAGGCGATTGACGCTCTTCTTTTGCTGCAAGAAAGCTAATATTCGGAAAAAAATCACAACGAAGGTTTCAGGCTAATCGGACTTACAGATCTCCATATATATACGAAACGGTGAAACAGAGCCAGGGGAGAACGCAGAACCAGAGAGAGACAGAGAGACAGATCCAATCTCGGAGGGGCTCTCGCCCCTCCCGTGCCATGGAGGCCATGGACCCGAGGGGAAACCCTTCTCCCATCTAGGGAGGAGGTTAAGGAAGAAGAATAAGGAGGGGGGCTCTCCCCCCTTGCTTCCGGTGGCACCGCAGTGCCACCGGGGGCCATCATCATCACCGCGATCTACACCAACACCTCCGCCATCTTCGCCAACATCTCCATCACCTTCCCCCCTCTATATACAGCGGTCCACTCTCCCGCAACCCGCTGTACCCTCTACTTGAACATGGTGCTTTATGCTTCATATTATTATCCAATGATGTGTTGCCATCCTATGATGTCTGAGTAGATTTTCGTTGTCCTATTGGTGGTTGATGAATTGCTATGATTGATTTAATTTGCTTGTGGTTATGTTGCTGTCCTTTGGTGCCCATCATATGAGCGCGCGCGTGGATCACACCATAGGATTAGTTGTATATTGATAGAACTATGTATTGGAGGGCAAGAGTGACAGAAGCTTCAACCTAGCATAGAAATTGATGCATACGGGATTGAAGGGGGGCCAATATATCTTAATGCTATGGTTGGGTCTTACCTTAATGAACATTAGTAGTTGCGGATGCTTGCTAATAGTTCCAATCATAAGTGCATAGAATTCCAAGTCAGGGATGACATGCTAGCAGTGGCCTCTCCCACATGATACTTGCTATCGGTCTAGTAAAGTAGTCAATTGCTTAAGGGGCAATTTCGCAACTCCTACCACCACTTTTCCACAATCGCTATATTTAATTTATTGCTTCTTTACTTACAAACAGCCCCTACCTTTTATTTACTTTCTCTTTATTATCTTGCAAACCTATCCAATAACACCTACAAAGTACTTCTAGTTTCATACTTGTTCTAGGTAAAGCGAACATCAAGCGTGCGTAGAGTTGTATCGGTGGTTGATAGAACTTGAGGGAATATTTGTTCTACCTTTAGCTCCTCGTTGGGTTCGACACTCTTACTTATCGAAAACTGTTGCGATCCCCTATACTTGTGGGTTATCAAGACCATTTTCTGGCGCCGTTGCCGGGGAGCAATAGCTTGGGGTGAATATTCTCGTGTGTGCTTATTTGCTTTATCACTAAGTAATTTTTATTTGCTGTTCTTAGTTGTTTTCTACCTTTAGTTATGGGTAGGAAACGCAAAATACCAAAAAAATTAGTTGTACCTACTGAAACAATGGTTGAAGAACCACTCAAAATCTATCACACTGTTGAAGCTTTTTACTTGGATCATCTTCGATCCCTTTGTGCTCGTGCCGAAACCCAACTAGCTTAGTTGAGGGAAAATCTTTAGATGAGCATGCTTGTTATGTGCGACACCGTATATCTGAGAAAGGGAAACTATTATGGAGTCAAATTCAATGTTTGCAATGCTATGCTTGGAATTTATGTGAAATATATGATTTTACTTGTTGTTCTGAAAACCCTAAGAAACACCTTCCCTACCAATGTGAGTTTATTGATAATGGAATCTTATCTTCTTATGCTAAAGGTGTTTATAGTTACTATGATGTTCAACAAATTGAAGAATTTATTGCTTTTGAGGGTGCTTATGAAATTGCTTCTTTGATTGAAAAGTATGATGCTAGTTTTCACAAATCTGAAAATTTTGCTATACTTAAATATTGCTATGATAATTATGCTTCTAATACCTATGTTAAACAATATATTGAGGAATACTCCGCTGTCCAAGAAGAGACTAATATTTTGCAGGAGTCTATGGAAGAAGAAATTGATGACACTTTGAGCTCATTGGATGAAAAAGATGAGGAGGAGAGCGAAGAACAAAAGGAGGAACAGCGGATTGATCACCCGGCCCACCTTCTAATGAGAGTAACTCTTCAACTCATACATTGTTTAATTCCCCTTCATGCTTACCGAAGGATGAATATTATGATAATTGCTATGATCCCGTCGATTCTTTTGAAATATCCCTTTTTGATGATGCTTGCTATGCTTGTGGCAAAGATGCCAATATGAATTATGCTTATGGAGATGAACTTGCTATAGTTCCTTATGTTAAACATGAAATTGTTGCTATTGCACCCACACATGATAGTCCTATTATCTTTTTGAATTCTTCAAACTACACTATATCGAAGAAGTTTGCCCTTATTAAGGATTACATTGATGGGTTGCCTTTTACTGTTACACATGATGATTTTAATGAATATAATATGCATGTGCTTGCTGTTCCTACTTTGTAGCGACCAGACCTCAAACAGTCTGATCTCTGTGCTCCGGTGTCATCCCTGGATCAGTAATGCTGACACCACACAGTACTCGAAGGATTTATAACAGAGTTGCAATCACACACCTATTACATCGAGTGTCTCAAGAGAGAACTTATTACAATAAATACGGCTTAAGGCCATCTAATAACGATAACAACGGAAGGCTTGGAAGATAAGTGAGTCCATCAACTCCAACGGCATCACTGAGTATAGAACCACAACCTAAAAACTCCTTAATCGTCGTCTGAAAAGTCTGCAACATTAACGTTGCAGCCCGAAATGGGTCAGCACATGGAATATGTTGGCAATGTAACACATAGAGAGTAATGGAATGAAACAGCTATACTATATGCATATTCGGCTGGTGGAAAGCTCAATGGTTACAGTTTTGCGTAAAGCCAATTTTTCCCTACTGCAAAGGAATAAATTTATTTAACTACCATGGTAGTTGTTAAACATTGAGAATGGTTGACAGCATCCTCAACCCCAATTAAACATCATCATTAAACAAAACCCATCAAAATTAATTTAGAGTAACATGTTGAGATTCACATGATAATCCAGGTACTAGATACTCAAGATGTCCATAACCGGGGACACGGCTAACCATGATTAGTTTATTACACTCTGCAGAGGTTTGCGCACTTTTCCCCACAAGACTCGATCGCCTCCGTTTGGTTTCTCGCACTACATGGTGTTTGAGAAGACGGATGACCGAGACATAGTCTTTCAGAAGCGCTAGCACCTGACGATGGATAGACCGTTACACCTACTTTCCCCTACATCTGCTAGTCTACCCTGTAAGAGTTCGCACGACTTAATCAACTACGTCGGAGCCCATAATGGCTTGTGGCTGCACACGGAAGTTTCTAGTATGAAAAATCGCATGATCCCTTTGAGCCTGGGGGCAGTCCAAAAGAAACAGGCAATCCTGGAATACCCAGGTACCTCAATCCACCCAGATGTGTGTTTAAGTTGCCACCTTAGATAAACCATTAATTAACAATACTCACATCTGTCATGGATATCACTCACCCAATCCACGTCTACTAGCATAGCATAGCATAATGGCAAGCGTAGAAGTAACTCCCAAAGGTTTGATAATAAAACAGGTAATAGGTACTACCTCAACTACTTCCCATCCCACAATTTAATTAGATCCTAATCATGCAATGTGTGAGGATTGATCTAATGCAATAAAACTAGGTAGTAGAACAGGTATGATCAAATTGTTACTTGCCTTGCTGATGATCCGGGAAACCTAGCGATTCGAAGTAACAGGCGGCGCACTCCCGGTATTCTATCGCAGACAAACAAACAAGCATACAATAAGTACTCATCTAATGCACGGGTAAAAGTCAAATAACAGATCTAACCAGAAAATTCAACTTAAGAACTCCGGTTGGCAAAAAGAATCAAATCGAACGAAGCAATGAAAGTCAAACGGCGAAAGAAAACAACTTCGTTCTACTAATCTGGATCTAAGGCAATTTTTACTGTAGCAAAAACTTATTTAAGTTGGTCAAACGTATAGAGGGTTTCGAGACGAAACTCCAGGCGCTTGAATCGCCTGATTTCGATAAACGAGCGAAAATTTATACTAAAACAAAAATCGGATCAGAAATCGCGATCAGAAAAATCGCGGATTTAATCCGAGAAAAAGAAAAACGATGAACGTTCGCTAGAACGAACGAACGGACGAACGCTCACTATTTAAATAAATCAGAAAAACCAATTTATTTTAAAAAAAAAGTAAAACTAAAAAAACCGACAAAAAACCGACGGAAAACCGAACGGTTTTTTGGAAAAAAATAAAAAAACGGTGCGGACTTCGAGGCAACCTCGGGCGGCGTGCCGCGGCGGCGGGCGGCGGCTGGGCGGGGCTGGGCGGCGGCTAGGGTTTGGCTTCGGCTGGGCCTCCCCCCGGCTTATAAAGGCGACCGGGCCAGGAGTCCGGGTCGGACACGGCCCGTTAGGTCGGTTCTTTTTTTAAAAATAATTATGTGCAGAAGAAAAATAGAAAGAAATACTAAACGGACTCCAAAAATCCCGAAATAAATTTTCCCGGGCTTCTAAAATCAAGCCGCACAAGTTGAACATTTATTTGGGGCCTAAATGAAATTTTGAAAAACGCACATTTTTCCTAAATTCAAATAAAATAACGAAAAACTCCGAAATAAAATCTTATTTGATTTTATTATTAACTCCTCAGTATTTCTTTATTTTGGGAAAGTCATTTTATTCCCTCTCTCATATTTTTGTAATAGAAATAGTTGATGATAAAATAATAAAAATCAAATGATCCTATTCTCAAGATTTGAGAAGACTCAAATATGAAAATAAAGAATTTCCCAACTCTCTCCGTGGGTCCTTGAGTTGCGTAGAAATTTCTAGGATCAAAACCAAAAGCAAATAAAATATGATATGCATTGATGATCTAATGTATAACATTCCAAATTGAAAATTTGGGATGTTACATACTTGCAATTATTATGAGAGAGGAACTATATCTCCACCTCTTTATGCTTCCCACATGATAAAATTGCAAGAAACTGTTTATACTATGCATTGGCCTTTACTAGGTGTGCATGAATTGTTCTTTTATGACATGCTGATGCATAGGAAGAGAGTTAGACTTCGTCATTGCTTGATATATGTTGATTTGTGCTCACTACTAAATTACAAATCATTGTTAATTAAAATTGACTTTGATATACCTTGGGATCCGGGTGGATTCACTATTGAGCACTATATGCCTAGCTTAATGGCTTTAAAGAAAGCGCTGCCAGGGAGACAACCCAGAAGTTTTAGAGAGTCATTTATTTCTGTTGAGTGCTTTCATATAGTTTAAAAACAACAAAAATAAAGAGGGGAACCCAAAACTTTTCAAAAAGGAAAGTGAAAGTGAGAAAGACAAGCATTGTTGAAGTGGGAGAGCTCCTTGAACTTTGTTCATGCTCACGCCAACTTTGTGAATCTTGATTATAGAAAATTTTCAACAAAAATAATTATCCCCTTGTACAATTCCATTGTATTATAAAAATAATGTGCCAAGGTTTGCCTTTAGGATGTTTACATTTGCTTGATGGTTTGTACAATGCAGGACAGAAACTTTGGCTGTAGTGCGCGATTTTAAATTTTTAGCTGGAACGTCAAATGGTTCTGATTCTTTTTGCACTGCCTTCCAATAAAAAAATTTATTCTTACTAATTTTGGTAGAATTTTTCAAGTGTCAGAAGTATGGTGAATGTTCAAATTATTACAGACTGTTCTGTTTTAGACAGATTCTGTTTTTGATGCATAGTTTGCTTGTTTTGATGGACCTATCAATTTATATCAGTGGATTAAGCCATGAAAAAGTTATATTACAGTAGACACAATGCAAAAACAAAATATGAATTGGTTTGCAACAGTACTTAGAGTAGTGATTTGCTTTATTATACTAACGAATCTTACCGAGTTTTCTGTTGAAGTTTTGTGTGGATGAAGTGTTCGATGATTGAGAAGGTCTCGATGTGAGAAGAAGGAAGAGAGGCAAGAGCTCAAGCTTGGGGATGCCCGAGGCACCCCAAGTAAATATTCAAGGAGACTCAAGCGTCTAAGCTTGGGGATGCTGGGGAGGCATCCCCTCTTTCTTCAACAAGTATCGGTATGTTTTCGGATTCGTTTCGTTCATGCGATATGTGCAAGTCTTGGAGCGTCTTTTGCATTTAGGTTTTTGTTTTTCTTTTTATGCACCATGCTGGTATGAGATAGTCCTTGGTTGATTTATAGAATGCTCTTTGCACTTCACTTATATTCTTTGAGAATGGCTTTATAGAATGCTTCATGTGCTTCACTTATATCATTTGAAGTTTGGATTGCCTGTTTCTCTTCACTTAGACAACCGCCATTTGTAGAATGCTCTTTTGCTTCACTTATATTTGTTAGAGCACGGGCATATCTTTTGTAGAAAGAATTAAACTCTCTTGCTTCACTTATATCTATTTAGAGAGATGACAGGAACTGGTCATTCACATGGTTAGTCATAAAATCCTACATAAAACTTGTAGATCATTGAATATGATATGTTTGATTCCTTACAATAGTTTTGCGATATAGAGATGGTAATATTAGAGTCATGCTAGTGGGTAGTTGTGGATTGTATAAATACTTGTGTTGAGGTTTGTGATTCCTGTAGCATGCACGTATGGTGAACCGTTATGTAACGAAGTCGGAGCATGATTTATTTATTGATTGTCTTCCTTATGAGTGGCGGTCGGGGACGAGCGATGGTCTTTTCCTACCAATCTATCCCCCTAGGAGCATGCGCTTAGTACTTTGTTTCGATGAATAATAGATTTTTGCAATAAGTATGTGAGTTCTTTATGACTAATGTTGAGTCCATGGATTATATGCACTCTCACCCTTACATCATTGCTAGCCTCTCTAGTACCGCGCAACTTTCGCCGGTACCATAAACCCACCATATACCTACCTCAAAGCAGCCACCATACCTACCTATTATGGCATTTCCATAGCCATTCCAAGATATATTGCCATGCAACTTCCATCATCATCATATACATGACTTGAGCATTCATTGTCATATTGCTTTGCATGATCGTAAGATAGCTACCATGATGTTTTCATGGCTTGTCCGTTTTTTTGATGTCATTGCTACGCTAGATCATTGCACATCCCGGTACACCGCCGGAGGCATTCATATAGAGTCATATCTTTGTTCTAGATATCGAGTTGTAATATTGAGTTGTAAGTAAATAAAAGTGTGATGATCATCATTATTAGGACATTGCCCTAGTGAGGAAAGGATGATGGAGACTATGATTCCCCCACAAGTCGGGATGAGACTCCGGACGAAAAAAAATAAAAATAAAAATATATATATAGAGAGAAAGGCCCAAAAAAGAGAAGGCCCAGAAAAACAAAAACAAAAAATGAGAGAAAAAGAGAGAAGGGGCAATGTTACTATCCTTTTTCCACACTTGTGCTTCAAAGTAGCACCATGTTCTTCATATAGAGAGTCTCTTGAGTTATCACTTTCATATACTAGTGGGAAATTTCATTATAGAACTTGGCTTGTATATTCCAACGATGGGCTTCGTCAAATGCCCTAGGTCTTCATGAGCAAGCAAGTTGGACGCACACCCACTTAGTTTCAGTTTGAGCTTTCATATACTTATAGCTCTAGTGCATTCGTTGCATGGCAATCCCTACTCCTCACATTGATATCTATCAATGGGCATCTCCATAGCCCGTTGATACGCCTAGTTGATATGAGACTTTCTCTTTTTTGTCTTCTCCACATAACCCCCACCGTCATATTCTATTCCACCTATAGTGCTATGTCCATGGCTCACGCTCATGTATTGCGTGAAAGTTGAAAAGGTTTGAGAAACGTCAAAGTATGAAACAATTGGTTGGCTTGTCATCGGGGTTGCGCATGATGTGAATGCTTTGTGTGGTGAAGATGGAGCATAGCCAGACTATATGATTTTGTAGGGATAGCTTTCTTTGGCCATGTTATTTTGAAAATACATGATTGCTTTATTAGTATGCTTGAAGTATCATTGTCTTAATGTCAAAGGATAGATTATTGCTTTGAATCACCCGTGTCTTAATATTCATGCCATGATTAGACATATGATCAAGATTATGCTAGGTAGCATTCCACATCAAAAATTATATTTTTTTATCATTTACCTACTCGAGGACGAGCAGGAATTAAGCTTGGGGATGCTGATACGTCTCCGTCGTATCTATAATTTTTGATTGTTCCATGCCAATATTATTCAACTTTCATATACTTTTTGGCAACTTTTTATATTATTTTTGGGACTAACATATTGATCTAGTGCCGAGTGCCAGTTCCTGTCTGTTGCATGTTTTTGGTTTCACAGAATATCCATATCAAACGGAGTCCAAACGGGATAAAAACGGACGGAGCTTATTTTTGGAAAATATGGAAAATTTGGAAGGAAAATCAACGCGAAGCAGTGCCCGAGGTGGTCACGAGACAGGAGGGCGCCCCCCCTAGGGCGCGCCCCTACCCTCGTGAGCCCATCGTAAAGCGGTTGACGCTCTTCTTTTGCCGCAAGAAAGCTAATATTCAGAAAAAAAATCACGGCGAAGATTTCAGGCCAATCGGAGTTACGGATCTCCATATATATACAAAACGGTGAAACAGAGCTAGGGGAGAACGCAGAACCAGAGAGAGACAAAGAGACAGATCCAATCTCGGAGGGGCTCTCGCCCCTCCCGTGCCATGGAGGCCATGGACCAGAGGGGAAACCCTTCTCCCATCTAGGGAGGAGGTCAAGGAAGAAGAAGAAGGAGGGGGGCTCTCTCCCCCTTGCTTCTGGTGGCACCGGAGTGCCACCGGGGGCCATCATCATCACCCCGATCTACACCAACACCTCCGCCATCTTCACTAACATCTCCATCACCTTCCCCCCTCTATCTACAGCGGTCCACTCTCCCGCAACCTGCTGTACCCTCTACTTGAACATGGTGCTTTATGCTTCATATTATTATCCAATGATGTGTTGCCATCCTATGATGTCTGAGTAGATTTTCGTTGTCCTATTGGTGGTTGATGAATTGCTATGATTGGTTTAATTTTCTTGTGGTTATGTTGCTGTCCTTTGGTGCCCATCATATGAGCGCGCGCGTGGATCACACCATAGGGTTAGTTGTATGTTGATAGGACTATGTATTGGAGGGCAAGAGTGACAGAAGCTTCAACCTAGCATAGAAATTGATGCATACGGGATTGAAGGGGGACCAATATATCTTAATGCTATGGTTGGATCTTACCTTAATGAACATTAGTAGTTGCGGATGCTTGCTAATAGTTCCAATCATAAGTGCATAGAATTCCAAGTCAGGGATGACATGCTAGCAGTGGCCTCTCCCACATGATACTTGCTATCGGTCTAGTAAAGTAGTCAATTGCTTAAGGGGCAATTTCGCAACTCCTACCACCACTTTTCCACACTCGCTATATTTACTTTATTGCTTATTTACTTACAAACAGCCCCTACCTTTTATTTACTTTCTCTTTATTATCTTGCAAACCTATCCAACAACACCTACAAAGTACTTCTAGTTTCAAACTTGTTCTAGGTAAAGCGAACATCAAGCGTGCGTAGAGTTGTATCGGTGGTCGATAGAACTTGAGGGAATATTTGTTCTACCTTTAGCTCCTCGTTGGGTTCGACACTCTTACTTATCGAAAACTGTTGTGATCCCCTATACTTGTGGGTTATCAGTGGCCGTGAATCTAGCAGGGTCGGTCCAGTATCCTATCTAGGTTGGATGGTCCGTCTCTGTTCACCTTGAATGGCTTTTTCCGTTGACCGGGCTTGGGATTGCTGAATCCGGCGTTGACCGCTGTGTCGCGTGATCTTTCATTATCATTGCGACTATTGTGTTTGCTTCGTCATGGCTTGCCATTGCCGTCTCGGATTTCGGAAGTGTCCGAGTCACTGGCGTTATTGCTTCTACGAGCGAGCTAGATGTCTTCTCCCGCGCAAAAGCGGGTCATTAGAGCGGTAAGGGCTGGCATGGATCTAGGTCCTTCTTGACCGATGTGGCGTGCAAGGCATTCATCCCGGACGCTATGTTTAAAGGCCGCAAGGGCTTCCGCGTCCGGACAGTCGACAATTTGGTTCTTTTTAACTAAGAACCTAGTCCAGAGCTTCCTGGCTGACTCTCCGGGCTGCTGGACAATGTGACTTAAGTCATTGGCGTCCGGTGGCCGGACATATGTTCCTTGGAAGTTGTCGCGGAAGGCGTGCTCCAAATCTTCCCAGCTGCCAATAGAATTTTCCGGCAGACTGTTTAACCAGTACCGAGCTGGTCCTTTGAGTTTTAGTGGTAGGTATTTGATGGCATGAAGGTCGTCCCCACGGTCCATGTGGATATAGAGGAGTGTGACGCCCCAAGACCGGAGCTTCAGATGCCTTCCTTTTATCTCGTTGTCGTTGTGTGTTTGAACTGTTTGTTGCCATGATTGGATGAGTGTCATTGTCATATTTTGCTTCTTGCATCATGTTCATCAGTTGGTTATATTGCATTGCCATGCCCATCGTTGTCATGTTGCATTTGTGCCTCTTGTATTTTTGCATTCTCATAATCATCATGTGCATTGTCATATTCATGCATGTCACATTGTTGGATGCTCCATGTATGATCATGCATCATCACCTCCTCCTTCCTTCTTCTTTCCTTCATTTTGGCAAGTGACCTTTTCCCCTCCTCGATAAATGTTCATTCTTTTCCTGATGCTAGTTCACCATGCCTAAACCCTCTGTGTCAAATTTCAGAACCTTTGGAGTTGTTTTGGTTAGGTTCAAAAATGCCTCAAGTTTGAATCATATTTAAACTTGTTTTATTTTTCTACCTCTAAGAATGTCCAAACCAATTTTATCAAATAGGGCATGAATTCAGGGTCAAGAGGATATTTTTATATTTCTCATACACCTCTCTTTTTCCCCTATGCTTTTCTCTTTATTTTCTCCTTGAAGAAAATTAGAGAAAAAAGAAACAACAGCTTTAGGCCAGCCGCAGCCCACACGGGCCTCTCCATCCGCGTCGGCCCACCTAGGCCACCCGCAACCAGGCCGGTCCATCCAACCCCTAAGCCCACTCCCCATAACCCTAGCACATCTCTCCTCTCTCCCTCGTCTCCACCTCGCGCCGCCAGCATCTTTCTCCCTCGATCCCATCCCCGTGCGCTCAAGCTCCTTCTCCCTCTCGATCATCCAGCGCCTCCTCATCCTCTCCCTCGATCCCATCCTCCCGACGCCCTCTCCTGGCCTCGCGCCGCCTCTCTCCCCCTTCCTCCTGGCGCCGCTGCACAGAGAGGAGGCCGCTACCGCAACCCTGCCGGACACCAGATCCCGAGCGTCGCGTCCTCAAGGGCCCCTCCTCCACGTTGCCATCCTCCATCGCCGCAGCCGGCCGAGCTTGAAGCTCCCACCGCTGCACCTCGTCGCGTCTCTACTGCCTGCTCTCCGCCGGCCATCCTCGCCGCCGCCCGGGGTCCTCCTGCACCTCAAGCCCGACGCCCGACCCGCGACCTCCACCACCTCGACGTCCCTTGGCGCCCTGTCGGCCGATCTGGCCCCGTCGTCCAGGATCTCCATGGTGCTACCTTGCTGCTTCCTCCAGCGCCCAATTCCACCTTGCTGCTTCTGCCGCCCTCACACCCCTGCTTCTTCCATGGCGCTGTCGCCATCCATGGCAGCTCTGCCGCTGTCGCCTTACCGCCGCCGTCCAGCGCAACACCTGCAGGAGATGGCCAGAGCCTCGATCCCCTGCTCCTCTGCTTCGGGTCCTAGTGTCCTACGGCCATCGCCCCTGCATCATGCCAAGTACATGCACCGTGCCCTGAACCGCCAAGGAAGACCACCGAGCAGGGATTCGCAAAGTACCAGGTCAACGGAGACCGCCAAGTTCGTTTTCCCGCCGCCTTCGAAATCGCCAAGCACCATGACACCAAACACCAAGTACCCCTTCCGAACGCCAAGGTGGATCCCTACCATTGATGAGGTTCCGATAAGACCGTCGAGTGAACAACTACCTCCACGACGATACGAGAACAACACCGTTGACATGCGTTTTGCCAAGTACCACAACCGTCGCCTTGGGTTTCATCAAGTTCCTATGCGACCCGTGTACAACTACCGTCGCCCCGAAAACGTTGGATTCGTCAAGTACCTCTCCGAAAACGAACATGTACCACTACCATCGCGAGTACCTCTATCGTCGTCATGTACCCCTACTTCCACTACCGTCACGAGAACAACTACTTCCTCTACGAACTCGAACCGCTCGAGAATTCTCCCTTGGAAGGTATAACCACCGAGACGATTCCCATGAATGAATGTGTGTGATGTATGAGATGCTCGTGGTTGCATCGTGTCCGAGTTGTTCCTTGCGACTTCCTCGTTGCCTTGCCGTCAACATGTGGGAACCCGGTATTTGGGAGCACCCCATCTTCTTGCATGGCACACTCACACCCACTTCCTTTTGCACCAGTATCCCCGTGAGCTATCGGATCATCGGAATGTTGTCGTGGCACCATTTTCGTTGTCGTTGCCGTGGCACCGTTTTCGTTATCGTCGCCGTGGCACCCTTTTCTTTCCGCCACGATGACAAATGTCTGATATCTTATCATGTCAACTTTTTCATAAAATTGCATCCAACTTGAATATGTCATCCGCATCATGATAACAACATCAAGAAGTTTTAAAATTGTTGTTTGCTTTAAATTGCTAAATGCATATGAGGATTTACCGGAATCGTGTTTGTTGTTCCGGCCTCATTTAAACTTGCCTAGATAGGTAGTTTTCTTATGCTTCACCTCTTGCCATGTTTAACAACATTTAATATTGTTGGGTACATAAACGAGAGAGAACTAAATAAGTCATGTGGTGTTCTGTCAATATGCAACTCGTTGCATATTGAGCTCTACTTAATTTGTAGTTTTGTTTGTGTACTTTGCCATGCCATGCCTCATTAAACCGGACATGCATCATACTTGATTGTGCATCATTCCATGTTATGCTTGGTTGTTTACTATGTTGCTTCATTCTTTCCGGGTTACCTCTCTCGTTAGCTTCGGTTTCGTTCCGGAGTAGTGAGGATCCGTTCGGCTACGTCTGTTTGTCTCCTTCATGGACTTGTTCTTCTTCCTTGCGGGATCTCAGACAAGATGACCATACCCTCGAAATCACTTCTATCTTTTCTTGCTAGTTGCTCGCTCTATTGCTATGCCGCGATACCTACCACTTGCTTTATCATGCCTCCCATATTGTCATGTCAAGCCTCTAACCCACCTTTCCTAGCAAACCGTTGTTTGGCTATGTTACCACTTTGCTCAGCCCCTCTTTTAGCGTTGCTAGTTGCAGGTGAAGATGAAGTTTGTTTCTTGTTGGAACATGATTATTGTTGGGATATCATTATTATATCTTGTTTACTTTAATGCATCTATATACTTGGTAAAGGGTGGAAGGCTCGGCCTTATGCCTGGTGGAAGGCTCGGCCTTATGCCTGGTGGAAGGCTCGGCCTTATGCCTAGTGTTTTGTTCCACTCTTGCCGCCCTAGTTTCCGTCATACCGGTGTTATGTTCCTTGATTTTGCGTTCCTTACGCGGTTGGGTTATAATGGGAACCCCTTGACAGTTCGCTTTGAATAAAACTCCTCCAGCAAGGCCCAACCTTGGTTTTACCATTTGCCACTTAAGCCTTTTTCCCTTGGGTTCTGCAGACTCAAGGGTCATCTTTATTTTAAACCCCCGGGCCAGTGCTCCTCTGAGTGTTGGTCCAAACTAAAGCACCGTGCGGGGCCGTCCCTTGGCAACTTGGGTTACGTTGGCTCCTCTACGCTTAGCTTATCCGGTGTGCCCTGAGAACGAGATATGTGCAGCTCCTATCGGGATTTGTTGGCACAGCGGGTGGTCTTGCTGGTCTTGTTTTACCATTGTCGAAAAGTCTTGTAACCGGGATTTCGAGTCTGAACGGGTCTTCCTGGGAGAAGGAATATCCTTCGTTGACCGTGAGAGCTTCTGATGGGCTAAGTTGGGACACCCCTGTAGGGTTTTGAACTTTCAAAAGCCGTGCCCGCGGTTATGGGCAGATGGGAATTTGTTAATATCCAGTTGTAGAAAACCCGACACTTAACTTAATTAAAATGTATCAACCGCGTGTGTAGCTGTGATGGTCTCTTTCCGGTGGAGTCCGGGAAGTGAACACGGTTCTTGTGTTATGCTTGAACGTAAGTATTTTCAGGATCACTTCTAGTTCACGACCATGCATTGCTTCTCTTCTCGCTCTTATTTGCGTATGTTAGCCACTATATATGCTAGTGGTTGCTGCAGCTCCACCTCACAACTTTTCCTACCCATAAGCTTAAATAGTCTTGATCTCACGGGTGTGAGATTGCTGAGTCCTCGTGGCTCACAGATACTTCCAAACAGTTGCAGGTGCCGATGATACCAGTGCAGGTGATGCAACCGAGCTCAAGTGGGAGCCCGATGAAGATCTTGATCGTTGTTTTGTTCCGTTTCCTTTTGATCGGTAGTGGAGCCCAGTCGGGGCGATCGGGGATCTAGCAATAGGGGTGGTCTTTCTTTATTTTGGTTCCGTAGTCGGACCTTGATTGTATTCTGGATGATGTAATGCTATATTTATGTATTGTGTGAAGTGTCGATTGTAAGCCAACTTTTTATCCCTTTCTTATTCAGTACATGGGATGTGTAAAGATTACCCCTCTTGCGACATGTCTACTATGCGGTTATGCCTCTAAGTCATGCTCCGACACGTGGGAGATATAGCCGCATCGTGGGTGTTACAAGTTGGTAATCAGAGCCTTCCCCGACTTAGGAGCCCCCCTGCTTGATCGAATCGCTGACGTTGTTGAGTCTAGAACAAATGTTTTGAGTCTTATAGGATTATATATATCGGAGAGTAGGATTCTTTTTACTCCTTAGTCCCTTCGTCGCTCTGGTGAGGCCTCCGGACGTAGAGTTTTGACTCTTCTCTCCTCAAATTTCACAAAAAAAAATTAGGATCACGCGGGTATCTTGGAATCGTTCCGATGGTTTTGTGACGAGAACATTGTTCTTGGTGCCTCCTGACATTTAGGTGTTGTGGCAGTGTCCCAGGGAGTTGAGCTCCGAGGTGTTGTCGTCACAATATTATCGTTGTAATTCTGGAATACCTGAGTTTCGCCGACATCGAAAATCTCTTTTATGCAGTTGTTGGTGAGATAACCTCGACACCACCCAGTACTGGGGCGGGAGTTCGGGAGTATTGCCATAACTCGTATAACGGATGCTTTTCGAAGGTTGAGGTAAATGATTTCCGAAGGTTTCTTGGTTATGTGTTGAAGGATGGATACAACTGGATGTAGGATTTGCTAGTTTTGGGTGAGATATTATGCTTCCCCTGTATCCCCAACACCTGATTGCATAACCAGAAAGTTTCGGGAGTTTATAAGTGGGAATTCAAGTATATCATAGGAATTCTTTCCAACAGACACATGATACGATATGGGATTTATCATATGTTTGTTTCCGGCTTATTTTGCAAGCCAATCCTTTGTTTTTTTGTGGTATTCGAGTTGCTTCAGTGTCAAGTGTTGAATCCATACCTTTCCTAAGCGGTGTTCTCATATTTCTATGTGAATACTAATTCTTCTTGATCATCGAGATTGTCATGTCAATTCTTTTCGTACCGACGTGCTTCTCTTCAAGTGGAGCCGATCCATTCAACATTGCAAGATCATTTATCACTTCTTTTCAACGGTATTTGTTTCATCCGTCCCAAATTGCCTTTGTTTTCCTGCCCTCCCACCCCTTTTTCTTCAAGGACTCAGATGTCTTAATCAAGTATCCATTTTATTCATGTGAATCCCCTCCATTCTTTTCCGTCAATGTTCTTATCCGGTGATTCTCATGAAGATGCTAAGGAAGCTACAAGTTTATCATTCTTTGTTCTCTTTCTCCTCTGGTGGATTCAATTCAAGCTTTGTCAATCATATCTTTTCCTCGTTGCAAATGCTTTCTCATGCCGGTGCACCTCTTAATCATTCCCCGCTTGCTATTCAATTGTTCCGGAGTGCCGAAGATATCTCAGACGATTCACGTTTCCATTCTCGATCCGTTCAAGTTATTTCGAGGTGTTATCTCATTCAAGCCATTTAATTCAACCGGTGCAATCTCTCTTCAAAACCTTTTCAACGGTGTATCTTTTGAGTGAGCCCTAACCCACAGGTATTTTCCCAGGATCTTACCTGACTCTTCTAATTTTCCCGGAGCTTTTCAAATTCATTTCGAAGTTTGACGTAAGAATGATTTGTCATCAGTCATATGTATTTCTCCATGATCTTTCAAATTATTTTCATCGTTGGCTCAACCTTTCCAATTTTCATTCTGGAGTGCCTCAAAAATTCTCACTGGTGGTTCTCGTCATCATTCTCAACATTTGAAGACCAAAGAAGAGTTTCTCTTTAATCTTGCTCCATTCTCTTCAAGATTCATGGTGCTAGCCTTATGCCATCCTCTCATAATTGTTTTCGATCGTGAGAATTCTTTTCACCCATCCGGAGCATTTCATGAGTTGTTTCCATTTCTTTCCTCCGAAGGCCATCTTTTCAAATATAATTCATTCCAGCTTTTAGTTCTCATTCTCCAAATCTTACCGGTGCATCGCTCTAATATCCTCTAATCAGTTCATGATCTCTTCGTTCTCTTGTATCTAAATTCTCTCAAGTATCTTCGTTCATTTGCTAATTCTTCCCGATGAATTGTGTCTTTGGCACTTTCTGTTTCAATTCTTACGTGGTTCGTTCAAGATTTCTCTTCCTTCGTCATCATATCAATTCATTCGTTGTTTCAATCGTATCGGTGGTTCGTTGAAGTCCTTCTCAAGTTTACGCTATATCTCTCTTAGTCCTTTCAACGAGAATGAGTAGTATGCCAAATCCATTGTGTGTCATCAATCTAATTGGTGAAGGATGAGCATAATGTAATTCTTATTCTTGTTTCATCGAGTAAATTCAATTCCTTATTCTGGAGGTTCATCAAAATTCTTGATTTCTTTTGTTCATCTTTCTTTTCTGGAGTTCCAAGTTTTCCGCATTATATCGTCGCGAAGCTCCACCTAAATCATCGCAAGGCTTCACCTTGTGTTTTCAACTTCTCTTTCCTTCGTTATTCTTTTATTACCGGAGTTCTTCATGGAGGCTCTACATGTTGGTTCATAAAGGATTTAATTCCTTCTCGAAGCGTTCATCAAGATTCTTTTCAGAGGAGCTCAAACTTTCTTCATCTTGCAATCCGGAGTGCAATTGTTTCTCCCTTATCTTTTGAGGTGGTAATATATCATTCTTCATTCACAAGAATGAGGTATTTAAACCCATCACTTTCTTCCATGGAGTTATCTTGGGTTATATTTCACCTAAAGCTTTCCCTAAGGATTGTTGCTATTTATGGTGCTTATAAATGACCCAAGTTCTTCATTTATCCTCCCGATGAAATAAGTTCCTCGTCTCCTTGTTCATATCAATCCAATCTATTGTTTTTCGTCAGTGGCAAAACCTCACCTCATAATTTCAAGATGTTTTCCATAAGCCCACTACAAGCTTATTCGTTTTGTTGTTGGTTTTCCAACAACTCCGTGATAACCTTCTTGGAAGCATGCTCTCTCAAGATCTTGTTTCCCTCCATAAATTTCATTCCATTCTCTCTTTCTTCCGGAGGCATTGTGATGTTGCTCTTTTCTCTCATCATCTCGAATGGTGAGTGAGGGAGTCCTGCATTATGGGGTATCTGGACAGCCGGATTATATCCTTTGGCCGGACTGTTGGACTATGAAGATACAAGATTGAAGACTTCGTCCCGTGTCCGGATGGGACTCTACTTGGCGTGGAAGGCAAGCTAGGCAATACGGATATGTATATCTCCTCCTTTGTAACCGACCTTGTGTAACCCTAGCCCCCTCCGGTGTCTATATAAACCGGAGGGTTTTAGTCCGTAGGACAACATACAATCATACCATAGGCTAGCTTCTAGGGTTTAGCCTCTCTGATCTCGTGGTAGATCAACTCTTATACTACTCATATTATCAAGAATAATCAAGCAGGACGTAGGGTTTTACCTCCATCAAGAGGGCCCGAACCTGGGTAAAACATCGTGTCCCCTGCCTCCTGTTACCATCCGACTTAGACGCACAGTTCGGGACCCCCTACCCGAGATCCGCCGGTTTTTACACCGACATTGGGGCTTTTATTGAGAGTTCCTTTGTGTTGTCACCGTTAGGCTTGATGGCTCCTTCGATCATCGATAGCGACGCAGTCCAGGGAGAGACTTTTCTCCCTGGACAGATCTTTGTATTCGGCGGCTTCGCACTATGGGCCAACTCGCTTGGCCATCTGGAGCAGATCGAGAGTTACGCCCCTGGCCACCAGGTCAGGTTTCGAAGCTTAAACTACACGGCCGACATCCGCGGAGACTTGATCTTCGACGGATTCGAGCCCCTGTCGAGTGCACCGCACAGTCACGATGAGCATGATTTAGCTCTACCATCGGACAGTGTTCAGGAGACCGCACCGGCGACCGCTCTGACCCTCAATTCGGAGCCAATTGCGCCATCCATGGACGGGTCGATAGACCCCGCCACGGAGGCCGTATTCTCAACGGCGATCGAGCCAAATATCGACCTTACCCTTCACGGGAGCCGTGACGCCGAACTGTCGGACTCTTCCCCGGCCACGGACTCTGGACCGCCTGCGCCCGTGCCTGTCGAATTCGACTGGGCACCGATCATGGAGTTCACCTCCGTGGATATCTTTCAGCACTCACCTTTTGGCGACATACTGAACTCATTAAGGTCTGTCTCCCTATCAGGAGAGTCCTGGCCGAACTATGTTCGGCAGGATTGGAATGCGGATGACGAAGAAATTCGCCGCCCACCCACCACCCACTTAGTAGCCACTGTCGACAATTTGACTGACATGCTCGACTTCGACTCCGAAGACATCGACGGTATGGACGACGATGCGGGAGACGAAGAGGAACTACTGCCCACAGGGCACTGGACAGCCACCTCATCATATGATATATACATGGTGGACACACCCAAAGAAGGCAATGGCAACGAGACAACGGAGGATGACCCCTCCAAGAAGCAACCCAAGCGCCGACGTCAGCAGTGCCACTCTAAGTCTTGCTAAAGCAAAAGCGGTGACACCGGCATAGGAGATAATAGCACTCCGGACAGTGCCGAAGACGACAACAATCCCCTCCAGCAAGATTTAGAGTAGGAGGATAGAGAAGCCAGCCCTCCCGAGAGAGCGGCAGATGGAGAGGCGGAGGATGATAATTACATGCCTCCCTCCGAAGACGAGGCAAGCCTCGACGATGACGAATTTGTCGTTCCTGAGGATCCCGTTGAACAAGAGCGCTTCAAGCGCCGGCTTATAGCCAAGGAAAATAGCCTTAAGAAAAAGTAGCAGCAGCTTCAAGCTGATCAAGATTTGCTAGCTGACAGATGGACTGATGTCCTTGCGGCCGAGGAATATAAACTCGAACGCCCCTCCAAGAGTTACCCCAAGCGCAGGTTGCTACCCCGACTGGAGGAGGAAGCATTAAAACCTACATCTCGAGTGTATGACGCGGCTGATCGGCCACCTCGTGGCCGCGACAGAGAGGCGTTTCAGCCAAAAGCTCAGCCCGCACCCCGACGCCACTCAAATAAAAAATGTCAAGGCATGGGGAAACATGCTAGACCTGCGAGACGTATTGGAGGACAAAGCAAAACACGCAAGATCGATCTATGGAACACGAGGGCGCGCCACCATGCGAGATGATAACCGTCACGCCGGATACAGTAAAAGTAAATCCGGCCAGGCCGAACACAGCGGACAAGACTCATTTGAGTTCCGTCACGACATAGCCCAGTACAGAGGCGCCGCACACCCCCTATGCTTCACAGATGAAGTAATGGATCACCAAATCCCAGTGGGTTTCAAACCCGTAAATATAGAATCATACGACGGCACAACAGATCTTGCGGTATGGATTGAGGACTTCCTCCTGCACATCCACATGGCCCGCGGTGATGATCTACACGCCATCAAATACCTCCCACTTAAACTCAAAAGACCAGCTCGGCATTGGCTCAATAGCCTGCCAGCAGAATCCATTGGTTGTTGGGAAGATCTGGAAGCCGCATTCCTCGACAACTTCCAGGGCACTTATGTGCGACCACCAGATGCCGATGACCTAAGCCACATAATTCAGCAGCCAGAGGAATCGGCCATGCAATTCTGGACACGGTTCTGGACAAAGAAAAATCAAATCATCGACTATCCGGATGCGGAGGCCCTAGCAGCTTTTAAGCACAACATCCGCGACGAGTGGCTCGCCCGGCACCTTGGCCAGGAAAAGCCAAAAACTATGGCAGCCCTCGTGACACTCATGACCCGCTTTTGCGCGGGAGAAGACAGATGGCTGGCTCGCAGCAATAACATATCAAAGAACCATGGTACTTTGGATACCAAGGATGGCAATGGCAGGTCACGTCACAACAAACACAAGTGCCGCATCAACAATGAAAATACCGAGGATACGGCAGTCAATGCCGGATTCAGAGGCTCTAAACCCGGTCAGCGGAAAAAGCCATTCAAAAGAAGCACTCCGGGCCCATCCAGTTTGGACTGAATACTCGATCGCTCGTGCCATATACATGGCACCCCCGACAAGCCAGCCAACCACACCAACAGGGAATGTTGGGTGTTCAAGCAGGCCGGCAAGTTAAATGCCGAAAACAAAGATAAGAGGTCACATAGCAATAACGAGGAGGAGCCCCAGCAGCCGAACACCGGAGGACAGAAGAGGTTCCCCCCACAAATGCGGACGGTGAACATGATATACGCAACCCACATCCCCAAGAGGGAGCGGAAGTGTGTGTTAAGGGATGTATATGCGTTGGAGCCAGTCGCCCCAAAGTTCAACCCATGGTCTTCCTGTCCGATCACCTTCGATCGCAGGGACCATCCCACTAGTATCCGTCATGGCGGATTCGCCGCACTGGTCCTAGACCCAATAATCGACGGATTTCACCTCACTCGAGTCCTTATGGACGGCGGCAGCAGCCTGAACCTGCTTTATCAGGACACAATGTGCAAAATGGGTATAGACCCCTCAAGGATCAAACCCACAAAAACGACCTTCAAAGGCGTCATACCAGGTGTAGAGGCCCATTGCACAGGCTCAGTCACACTGGAAGTGGTCTTCGGATCCCCGGATAACTTCCAAAGCGAGGAGTTAATCTTTGATATAGTCCCGTTCCGCAGCGGCTATCATGCACTGCTCGGGCGAACCGCATTTGCGAGATTCGACAATGTACCGCACTATGCATATCTCAAGCTCAAGATGCCAGGACCTCGGGGGGTCATCACAGTCAATGGAAACACAGAGTGCTCTCTCCGCACGGAGGAGCACACTGCGGCCCTCGCAGCAGAAGCGCAAAAGCCTCTTAAGGCAATCCACCAGTTCGGCGATTAAAGACCCGGACACCTTCAAGCGCGCTTGCAATAATCGGCAACAAGACCGCCTGGCACGTTCCGAGCTCGCATAGCAATGCGGCCCCCACCCCAGTCCCAGCCAAACGGCGAAATCCGTGCCACGCGTACATAATTACGCATTGAAAATACCATGGGCACAAGTGGGGAGGGGGGCACGACTACGACACGCCCAAGACGCGGCTCAACCGCACTAGGGGCTTCCCGCTTTGTTATTTTTCTTTCTTTCAGGACTTTAATCTCTGGAAGCCCCGTCCGGCAGTATGATTGCCGGACACACGATACAAAAACCAAGGAGGCAGAAAGCTATGTTGCATCAAGGAATTCCCAGGTGGTCTCTGATAACGAGTGAAACACCTGCTTTAAATACCATTCCTCACCTTGCCCTTGGAGGGGACATGTCAAATAGTCCTACTTTTTGCTTATCGCACTACTTGTATCATTCTGCTTCGACGCACCTTTTTGAATAAACAATGCATAGCACTAGACTATTACCGAATTCTCTATTCTTATATATATGTGTGTGTGTGTGTGTGTGTGTTCATTCATGACATTCAGCACCCGTACACTCTGGTACGGCCAATACGCCAGGGGCTTAACCGTACCCCATAATACAGTGTGAGAAGTTCGAACACTTTCGACAGTGCGGCACCCCGAACTTATAGCATTATATGCATCAGCTCCGAATCATGTCTTGGGTCAATAGTTGGGTTTGCCCGGCTCCCATGTTTTGGTACCTTACGTTCCGCTATATCGGCTAAGGTAGCACTGGGAGAACTACTGCGAGTGTGCCCCGGTTCATCTGGGCTAAGCACCTCAGTAGAGAAAGCTAAAACTGACTGTCATGATAAGGCGAGAGCTGGTCGCTGTTCGAGAGGTCTCGAGTCCCTAAAGACTTATGCCGCTTAGAGCGAGGAGTCGGCTTTGTCCGGCCTAAGGCGTGTGTAGCGCCCCGAAATCGGCTTTCCATATACTAGGGGCTTCGCCAAAATTTAAAATTGTAGACTTCTATGGCTAAGTGAGAGTGATAAAGCATTATAGTCCGATTACCTTGTTCGTTGTGCTGAGCACCTCCCTCGAAGGACCCAACAATGGGAAAAAGAGTGCTCAGGTTTATCCCGAACACCCCAGCACTTGTGGCATGGGGGCAGAAGCCGAAGACTGGCCATCTCTCAGATTTGATAAACAGCCGCACAGAAGGTAATATTTTAAATTCAAACAAGTGTTGCATAGTGCATATGAACAAGTTTTCATAATACAGGATCACACGAGCGAGTTCATTCAAATATTACATCCTTCGCACACTCGTCCGCCACAAGACGGGCACCCTTCAGGACACCCTCATAATACATTTCAGGGTGGCGATGCTCTTTGCCCTGCGGCGGCCCCTCCTTCACCAGCTTCTCGACATCCATCTTGGCCCAGTGCACCTTCGCACGGGCAAAGGCCCGGCGTGCACCTTCGATGCAGACGGACCGCTTTATGACCTCCAGCCGTGGGCAGGCATCTACAAGCCGCCTCACCAGGCCGAAGTAGCTTTTGGGAAGGGAGTCGCCAGGCCACATCCGGACTATAAGGCCCCTCATGGCCCGTTCAGCCGCCTTGTGCAGCTCGACCAGTTGCTTCAGCTGGTCGCTCATAGGCATCGGGTGTTCGGTCCTAGTATACTGAGACCAGAACAACTTCTCCGTCGAGCTTCCCTCCTCGGCCTGGTAAAATTTTGCGGCATCCGACACGCTGCGGGGCAAATCTGCGAATGCTCCTGAAGAGCTCCGGACTCGGGTAAGTAACAAGTAATTTAATTTCACATGCTTGCTTTGCATATTGAATGCCTTACCCGCCGCTATCTTCCTCATCACGTCAATCTCCTGGAGGGCCTTTTGGGCTTCGGCCTTGGCATGCTTTTGCTCTTGAGGGCCGCGGCAAGCTCAGACTCTCGCGTCTTCGAGTCAAGCACCAAAGCCTCGTGCTTCTTCACGAGAGCCTGGAGATCTTGCTGCACCTCGCCCACCCATGCCTCTTGTTTTTCCCGCTCGGTGCGCTCCTTGGCCGCTTTGTTTTTGGCCTCGGACATCGCTTGCTTCAGGGTCTCCACTTCAGTCGTGGCCCCTGACACATTCATGATGATCCTGTCATTTCGCAACCACATTTTCTTTTTTATATATAGACAAGGTATTACTTACCTTTGTTCTCCTCGAGCTGCCTCTTGGCAAGGTCGGGCTCTTTCTTGGACCCCTCGAGGTCCTGCTTCAGTGCGGCCACCTCCGCAGTCAGTGCGGCAGAGGTCAACAGTGAAGCCTGCATACGCATACATACATACTTATATTAGACCCTGCAGATATTATTTGATCCTCTATTCGGCTTTTCTTTGTGAACACCAAATAGACTATCGGGGGCTACTGTCTATGCGGTAATATTTTCCTATATTTTAAATAGACTATCGGTCAGTCCGCTCTTGGTGGACTGAACCTTCTTGATCACCACACTCATAATAGTGCGGTGCTATTCGTCGATGGAAGTGCCGCGAAGCGCTCCCAGCAGGTTGTCCGGTGCCTCTAGATGGACAGAGGTCACCGGCATGGGCGGCTTGCCCCTCTTGGAAGAGGGCCGCCTGCTCGAGTCCGGAACCACTGGAGGTTCTGGCGCAGTGTCCGGCTGAGGGCCGAACTTGGAGCCCCTGGGAGCCTTGCTCCCTTTGCTCCTGGAGTCCGAAAGGTCGCCTGGAGGCGCCTCCGGGACTGTCTCCCCCCGGCTCGGTGCCCCTTGAGACAATACCTCGGCATTGTCCGTAGGGCAAGGAGAGGAGGCGGTTGGAAGTGTATCACTATCCATGTCCGACGAGTCCAAGGAACCGCCCGACGAGGATACGTCGATACGGGCTTGGGGCGGTAATCATATTCGACGTTAGGAGAAGCAGTGCAACAAAGGTATACTATGAGTTACTCTGGTATCCGAATACTTACGACTTCGCCAGGGGCTTGGCCCTGAGCAGCCACTCGTCTTCGCCGTCGGCGGCGGTGGTGGAATAGTCCGGAAGGAGAGTCCTTCCCTTCTTGGACCCTTCGGCCTCCCCGGTTGGGGCAGCCTTCCTTTTCTTGTCTCCCCCGGCTGGAGGGGGAGAATCTTCATCTTCCTTCTCCTCGTCTTCACAGGAGGAGTGTGTCTCGGAGTTATCGGACGATGAGTCCGATACCACCTGGCGCCGGGAACTCTTTTGGGTTCCCTTGGCCTTCTTCTTGGTCTTCTCCGGCACCTCATAAGGAGCGGGAGTCCGCATCTCCGTCAGGAGAGCGTTCGCAGGTTCTTCGAGCAGAGGGGTCGGACAGTTAATCTGCTCCGATGTCTCCACCCAGTCCTGCCAAAGGCATGGGAGCTCAGACCCCACACATGGTTAAGCTATGGGAAATAAATACCCTACCAGATGTACAGTACTTACCGGATTCGCAGGGCGCTTCGCGCTTAGCCCGCGGTCCTCAGTAAGAGAAGGAGGGACATCGGCGCCCTTGAACAGCACCTTCCAGACGTCCTTATGCATCGTGTTGAAGAGCTCGCTTAGAGTCTGATGCTGGGCCGGGTCGAACTCCCATAAGTTGAAAGCCCGTTGTTGACACGGGAGGATCTGGCGGAAGAGCATGACCTGGACTATGTTGACAAGCTTAAGTTTCTTGCTTGTCATGTTCCGGATACACTTCTGGAGTCCGTCCAGCTCCACCGAAGAACCCCAAGACAGGCCCTTCTCCTTCCAGGAAGTGAGCCGCATGGGGATTCCGGATTGAAACTCAGGGGCCGCCACCCAGTTGGTGTCTCGCGGCTCGGTGATGTAGAACCACCCCGATTGCCACCCCTTTACGGTCTACATGAAGGAGCCCTTGAGCCATGTAAAGTTGGGCATTTTGCCCACCATGGCTCTGCCGCATTCCGCTTGTTGGCTGCCTACTATATTCGGCTTGATGTTGAAGGTCTTCAGCCATAGGCCGAAGTGGGGCCGGATGCGGAGGAAAGCCTCGCACACGACGATGAACGCCGAGATGTTGAGGATGAAATTTGGGGCCAGATCATGAAAGTCCATCCCGTAATAGAACATGAGGCTGTGGACGAATGGATGGAGGGGAAACCCCAATCCGCGGACGAAATGGGGGAGGAAAACCACCCTTTCGTGAGGTTCCGGGGTAGGGACGACCTGCCCCGCGGCTGGCAGCCGGTGCACGATATCCGCGGCTAAGTATCCGGCTCCACATAGCTTTTTGATGTGTCCCTCCGTGACGGAGGAGGCCATCCACTTGCCTCCCGCTCCGGACATGATTGGAGAGAGTTGGGGAGAAGGATGCGGACTTGGGCGCTGGAGCTCGAGTGCGCGAGAATGGATGAGCAAGGAGGAAGAAGGCGTGGGTAGAAAAAGGTGAGATCTTATCCCTTTATAAGGGCGGACTAAACTATGCGCCCCCACTAGCCTGGTAAAACTCGCTTATCCCCCAAGTGTCGTAATTGATGGCGCGGTTGGGTTACCCACGTCCGTATTGATGAGAATCCCGTGATAAGGGGAACACGATCTCTGCTTTGACAAGATGTGTCAAGAAACCGCCTCGCGTTATGTGCTGGGCTGGTTAAAGAAAAATGGTTCAAATAATTACCGGGCCGTGGCGTGATGTCATGCTGCCAAAACGTGTCAGCAGATTGGATGTGTGGAAATATTATTCTCTCTACGGTGGTATGTGGAACTTATTTTGCAGGGTCGGACACTATCCTTGTATTCAAATTCTTCCATGGTGTATTCGGAGGAGGAACCCGCCTTGCAATGCCGAAGACAACACTGCACGCCGGACTCACCGTCATTGAAGCCTGGTTCAGGGGCTACTAAGGGAGTCCTGGATTATGGAGTATCCGGCCAGCCGGATTATATCCTTTGGCCGGACTGTTGGACTATGAAGATACAAGATTGAAGACTTCGTCCCGTGTCCGGATGGGACTCTACTTGGCGTGGAAGGCAAGCTAGGCAATACGGATATGTATATCTCCTCCTTTGTAACCGACCTTGTGTAACCCTACCCCCTCCGGTGCCTATATAAACCGGAGGGTTTTAGTCCATAGGACAACATACAATCATACCATAGGCTAGCTTCTAGGGTTTAGCCTCTCCGATCTCATGGTAGATCAACTCTTGTACTACTCATATTATCAAGAATAATCAAGCAGGACGTAGGGTTTTACCTCCATCAAGAGGGCCCGAACCTGGGTAAAACATCGTGTCCCCTGCCTCCTGTTACCATCCGCCTTAGACGCACAATTCGGGACCCCCTACCCGAGATCCGCCGGTTTTGACACTGACAGTGAGGATCGTGTTCTTTTCATGCTTATCCATTTAACTGGAGTGTTGTGCCCGCTGCTCAAGTTCTTTTCATCTTATCAAGTTTCTTATCACTTTTCAACCGAAGTGCTGCCCGAATTTGTTCTTCCTTGTTCCTCTTTCCTAATGGAGTGCTTTCAACTTCGTTCATCTCCGTTGCATTCTTTCTTTCAATTTGTTCAACATCGCAAGGTTCTTTGTTTTCTTTCGTTTGTCAAAGAAGCAACTTAGGTTTACCTCTTCTCTTCCTCTTCCGTTTTCCCTCCGGTGCCATCCTAGATCCCGGGACGAGATCCTCTCGTAGTGGTGGAGTGTTGTGATGCCCCAAGACCGGAGCTTCAGATGCCTTCCTTTTATCTTGTTGTCGTTGTGTGTTTGAATTGTTTGTTGCCATGATCGGATGAGTGTCATTGTCATATTTTGTTTCTTGCATCATGTTCATCATTTGGTTATATTGCATTGCCATGCCCATCGTTGTCATGTTGCATTTGTGCCTCTTGTATTTTTGCATTCTCATAATCATCATGTGCATCGTCCTATTCATGCATGTCAAATTGTTGGATGCTCCATGTATGATCATGCATCATCACCTCCTCCTTCCTTCTTCTTTCTTTCATTTTGCCAAGTGACCTTTCCCCCTCCTCGATAAATGTTCATTCTTTTCCTGATGCTAGTTCACCATGCCTAAACCCTCTCTCACAAATTTCAGATCCTTTGGAGTTGTTTTGGTTAGGTTCAAAAATGCCTCAAGTTTGAATCATATTTAAACTTGTTTTATTTTTCTACCTCTAAAAATGTCCAAACCAATTTTATCAAATAGGGCATGAATTCAGGGTCATGAGGATATTTTTATATTTCTCATACACCTCTCCTTTTCCCCTGTGCTTTTCTCTTTATTTTCTCCTTGAAGAAAATTAGAGAAAAAGGAAACAACAGCTTTAGGCCAGCCGCAGCCCACTTGGGCCTCTCCATCCGCGTCGGCCCACCTAGGCCACCCGCAACCAGGCTGGTCCATCCAACCCCTAGGCCCACTCCCCCTAACCCTAGCGCATCTCTCCTCTCTCCCTCGTCTCCACCTCGTGCCGCCAGCTGATGGCCCACAAGTATAGGGGATCGCAACAGTTTTCGAGGGTAAAGTATTCAACCCAAATTTATTGATTCGACACAAGGGGAGCCAAAGAATACTCTCAAGTATTAGCAGCTGAGTTGTCAATTCAACCACACCTGGAAACTTAATATCTGCAGCAAAGTATTTATTAGCAAAGTAATATGATAGTAGTGGTAACGGTAGCAAAAGGTAACAGTAGTAAAAGTAATGTTTTTGGTATTTTGTAGTGATGGTAGCAATAGCAACGGGAAAGTAAATAAGCGAAAAACAATATATGGAAAGCTCGTAGGCACCGAATCAGTGATGGATAATTATGCTGGATGCGGTTCATCATGTAACAGTCATAACATAGGGTGACACAGAGCTAGCTCCAATTCATCAATGTAATGTAGGCATGTATTCCGTATATAGTCATACATGCTTATGGAAAAGAACTTGCATGTCATCTTTTGTCCTACCCTCCCGTGGCAGCGGGGTCCTTACGGAAACTAATTAAGGCCTTCTTTTAATAGAGAATCGGACCAAAGCATTAACACATAGTGAATACATGAACTCCTCAAACTACGGTCATCACCGGTAAGTATCCCGATTATTGTCACTTCGGGGTTAACGGATCATAACACATAATAGGTGACTATAGACTTGCAAGGTAGGATCAAGAACACTCATATATTGATGAAAACATAATAGGTTCAGATCTGAAATCATGGCACTCGGGCCCTAGTGACAAGCATTAAGCATAGCAAAGTCATAGCAACATCAATCTCAGAACATAGTGGACACTAGGGATCAAACCCTAACAAAACTTACTCGATTACATGATAGATCCCATCCAACCCATCACCGTCCAGCAAGCCTACGATGGAATTACTCATGCACGGCGGTGAGCATCATGAAATTGGTGATGGAGGATGGTTGACAATGACGATGGTGACGGATTCCCCTCTCCGGAGCCCCGAACGGGCTCCAGATCAGCCCTCCCGAGAGGTTTTAGGGCTTGGCGGCGGCTCCATATCGTAAAACGCGATGATTTCTTCTCTCTGAATTTTTTCTCCCGGAAACTCAATATATAGAGTTGGAGTTGGAGTCGGAGAGGCAACAGGGGGGCCACGAGGTAGGGGGCGCGCCCTAGGGGGGCATGCGCGCCCCCCACCCTCGTGGAGAGGTGGTGGGCCCCCTGGCCTTCATCTTTTGTAGGTATTTTTCTTATTTTTTGAAAAGTGGCTCCATGAAGTTTCAGGTCATTCCGAGAATGTTTGTTTCTGCACATAAATAACACCATGGTAATTCTGCTGAAAACAACGTTAGTCCGGGTTAGTTCCATTCAAATCATGCAAGTTAGAGTCCAAAACAAGGGCAAAAGTGTTTGGAAAAGTAGATACGACGGAGACGTATCAACTCCCCCAAGCTTAAACCTTTGCTTGTCCTCAAGCAATTCAGTTGACAAACTGAAAGTGATAAAGAAAAACTTTTACAAACTCTGTTTGCTCTTCTTGTTGTAAATATGTAAAGCCAGCATTCAAGTTTTCAGCAAAGATTATAACTAACGACATTCACAATAACGCATAGACCTCGAGTTTACTCATATCAATAGCATAATCAACTAGCGAGCCATAATAATAAATCTCGGATGACAACACTTTCTCAAAACAATCATAATACGATATAACAAGATGGTATCTCACTAGCCCTTTCTGAGACCGCAAAACATAATGCAGAGCACCTTTAAAGACCAAGGACCGACTAGAAATTGTAATCCATGGTAAAAGAGATCCAGTCAAGTCATACTCAATGTAAACTAACAGTAATGAATGCAAATGACAGCGGTGCTCTCTAACTGGTGCTTTTTAATAAGAGTATGATGACTCAGCATAAAAGTAAATAGATAGGCCCTTCACAGAGGGAAGCAGGGATTTGTAGAGGTGCCAGAGCTCGGTTTTGAAACAGAGGTGAATAATATTTTGAGCGGTATACTTTCATTGTCAACATAACAACCAAGAGATGGCGATATCTTCCATGCTACACACATTATAGGTGGTTCCCAAACAGAATGGTAAAGTTTATACTCCCCCTTCCACCAACAAGCATCAATCCATGGCTTGCTCGAAACAACGAGTGCCTCCAACTAACAAGAGTCCCAGGGGGAGTTTTTTTGCAATTATTTTGATTTAGTGTGCATAAATCATGGGACTGGGCATCCCGGTGACCAGCCATTTATCTCGTGAGTGAGGAGCGGAGTCCACTCCTCTTGAGAATAACCCGCCTAACATGGAAGATACAGGCAGCTCTAGTTGATACATGAGCTATTCGAGCATACAAAACAGGATATTTATTTGAAGGTTTAGAGTTTGGCACATACAAATTTACTTGGAACGGCAGGTAGATACCGTATATAGGTAGGTATAGTGGACTCATGTGGAATAACTTTGGGGTTTAAGGGATTGGATGCACAAGCAGTATTCCCTCTTAGTACAGGTGAAGGCTAGCAAAAGATTGGCAAGCGACCAGCTAGAGAGCGACAATGGTCATGAACATGCATTAAAATTAATCAACACCGAATGCAAGCATGAGTAGGATATAATCCACCATGAACATAAATATCGTGAAGGCTATGTTGATTTTGTTTCAACTACATGCGTGAACATGTGCCAAGTCAAGTCACTTAAATCATTCAGAGGAGCATACCACCCTATCATACCACATCATAACCATTTTAATAGCATGTTGGCGCGCAACGTAAACCATTATAACTCATAGCTAATCAAGCATGGCATAAGAAACTATGATCTCTAGTTGCATTGCAAACATGTTTATTCATAATAGGCTGAATCAGGAACGATGAACTAATCATATTTACAAAAACAAAAGAGGTCGAGTTCATACCAACTTTTCTCATCTCAGCCAGTCCATCATATATCATCATAATTGCCTTTCACTTGCACGATCGAATGATGTGAATAATAATAATAGTGCACGTGCATTGGACTAAGCTAGAATCTGCAAGCATTCAATAAACAGGAGAAGACAAGGCAATACGGGCTCTTTCGTCAGATAAACAATAATGCATATAAGAGCCACTCCAACAATTTAATTACGGTCTTCTCCTATCGACCCCCAAAGAAAAGAAAAGAAATAAAACTATTTACACGGGAAAGCTCCCAACAAGCAAAAGAAGAACAAGAAATATTTTTGGGTTTTCTTTTTAATTACTACTACAAGCATGGAAAGTAAACTAATTAAAAGCTACAAGTATTTTTTTTGGTATTTCTGAAGGTTTATTAAACACACAAGAAGAAAGCATAAAAAGGAAAATAAACTAGCATGGATGATACAATGAAAAAGTATGAGCACCGACATCTAGCAATGAGTGTGTGAACATAAATGTAATGTAGGTGGGAAATACGTACTCCCCCAAGCTTAGGCTTTTGGCCTAAGTTGGTCTATGGCTACGGCTGGCCTGGCGGATATCCATAATAATAGTTGGGGTCGTACTGAGAAGAAGAAGAGGAAGACTCCGATTGCCACTGGCTGACAATCATCTCCGAATCCCACTGGTAATAAGACTGTCGTGAAGGATCAATTTGTGGTTCCGGCTCTAGCTCCTCAGCTGGTGCAGGGTTCCGGTAGGCGTGAATAGCCTTCAACAGAACAAGGTACGTGCCTATAGATAAATCAAACAAAGAAGGAGCAGGCAGGGTAATAGTCTCAGGATGGTGTTTATTAAAGAACAATTGATATTTAAGCTCTCCTTCCCTATTCTTAACAATAAAATCATGTGCCACCATACTTTTATAATCTAGATAAACATGAGGCATCACTTTTTCTTCCTTCTCATAATGCCTAACAGGTATGTTAAAATGTGCAGCTAGGCGTGAAGCATAGATGCCTCCAAAGATGGGGCCCTTTGTACGGTTCATACTTAACCGTTTGACAATAATGCCGCCCATACTAATAGAGTCATCACCATATAAACCGTGGAGCAAAATAATAATATCAGGGATACTAAGGTTTCCACAGTTTCTGAGACCAATTAAGCAACGACTAGCAAATAATGCAAAATAATGTAAAACAGGAAAATGTATGCTGGTGATTCGTGCATCGGAAACCTTCCTTGTTTCCCCTACAGTGATAGTACCAAT
>NC_041392.1:499617622-499622511 GCF_002162155.2 Triticum dicoccoides
TCGCGATGTGGTTCTTCTGTCTTGCCCTCAAAAGGGACTAAACAAACCCAACAAAAATCATAAAGTGACATCTCCTTATGCTCATCATATAAATAAAACTCCACCATAGGTGGTGAGCTCCTAGAATGGAAATGAAAGTTTTGCACAAAGGTATTTGTGAGTAAGAGATACCGATCGCATTAGTCGTGGAGGAAAGCGGTGAGGCCTGCATTTTTAGCCAATTCATGAAAATCTTCTTAAATCTCGGCTGCTCTCAAGAAATCATTGGAAGGCCATTCACATGCCCGGATCTCCGTGGTGCGAGGCAGATTATACTTAGGCTTCGGTGCCTTTTCCTTCGAGCTTTGGCTCGATGAGCCCCTCAAAAGTCTCCTCATAATTTTCTGAAAAATTCTGAAATTTTTAGTAACTTCAAAATAAAAGTAAACCAAACTCAATAATATTGATAGCAACTACTCCTACAAGTGCCTAGGGCCTATATCATGCATCAAAACTACTCTTGACCATATAAATTTGACATGCAAGCTCAAGAACAGGATCACCTAAGCAACAAAAATTTGCAATGAATAAAGCACTAGAACAAAAACTAATTGGACCAATGGAGGAGTCACATACCAAGGAACAATCTCCCCAAGCAGTTCTGTGAGAGGTGCTTTGAGCAAGGAGAACGAAAATGGCAGCAAAGTGAGCTAGAACTCGTGCTTGAGCTGGATATTCGTGTTTGTGGGAGGAATATGAAGTGTGTGGGTGCAGGAATAAGTGGAGGAGGGCCACCGTGGGCCCACGAGGCAGGGAGCGTGCCCAGGGGGTAGGGCGCGCCCTCCACCCTCATGGGCAGGTGGTTGACCCCCCTGATGTGTTCTTAGTGCCAAATATTCTCAAATATTCTGGAAAAAATCATATTTAAATTTCAGGGCATTTGGAGAACTTATATTTTCGTGGTATTTTTATATTGCACGGATAATCAGATAATAGACAGAAAAATACTATTTTTTATTTTATTTAATATAAATAACAGAAAGTAAAAGTGGGGTACAGAAGGTTGTGCCTTCTAGTTTCATCCATCTCATGGTCATCAAAAGGAATCCACTAACAAGGTTGATCAAGTCTTGTTAACGAACTCATTCCGAATAACATGGAACCGGAGAAATTTCGAATAACACTATGTTACCTCAGCGGGGATATGCACATCCCCAATAATAAGAATATCACACTTCTTCTTGACACTAGGAAGAGGAAATTCAAAACCTCCAAATATAATCGATGGAATTTTTCCAATAGAGTTGATACTATGAACTTGAGGTTGTTTCCTCGGAAAGTGTACCGTATGCTCATTACCATTAACATGAAAAGTGACATTGCCTTTAGTGCAGTCAATAACAGCCCCTGTAGTGTTCAAAAAGGGTCTTCCAAGAATAATAGACATACTATCGTCCTCGGGAATATCAAGAATAACAAAGTTCGTTAAAATAGTAACGTTTGCAACTACAACAGGCACATCCTCACAAATACCGACAGGTATAGCAGTTGATTTATCAGCCATTTGCAAAGATATTTCAGTAGGTGTCAACTTATTCAAATCAAGTCTATGATATAAAGAGAGAGGCATAACACTGACACCGGCTCCAAGATCACATAAAGCAGTTTTAACATAGTTTCTTTTAATAGAGCATGGTATAGTGGGTACACCGGGATATCCAAGTTTCTTTGGTATTCCACCTTTAAAAGTGTAATTAGCAAGCATGGTGGAAATTTCAGCTTCCGGTATCTTTCTTTTATTTGTAATTATATCTTTCATATACTTAGCATAAGGATTTTTTTTGAGCATGTCGATTAATCGCATATGCAAAAAGATAGGTCTAATCATTTCAGCAAAGCGCTCAAAATCCTCATCATCCTTTTTCTTGGATGGTTTGGGAGGAAAGGGCATGGGTTTCTGAACCCATGGTTCTCTTTCTTTACCATGTTTCCTAGCAACAAAGTCTTTCTTATCATAACATTGATTCTTTGATTGTGGGTTATCAAGATCAACAGCAGGTTCAATTTCTATGTCATTATCATTACTAGGTTGAGCATCATCATGAACATTATTATTAGAATTATCATTAGTTTCAGGTTCATTACCAGATTGAGTTTCAGCATCAGAAATAGAAATATCATTTGGATTCTCACGTGTTTCAACAATAGGTTCACTAGAAGCATGCAAAGTCCTATCATTTTTCTTTTTCTTCCTTTTAGAAGAACTAGGTACATCTATATTATTTCTCTGAGAATCTTCCTCAATTCTCTTAGGGTGGCCTTCAGGATACAAAGGTTCCTGAGTCATTCTACCAGTTCTAGTAGCCACTCTAACAGCATTATCATTATCTTTACTATTCAATTCATTGAGCAAATCATTTTGGGCTTTAAGTACTTGTTCTACTTGAGTGGTAACCATAGAAGCATGTTTACTAATAAGTTTAAGTTCACCTTTAACATTAGCCATATAATCACCGAAGTGTTCAAGCATATTTGAATTGTATTTCAATTGTCTACCAAAATAAGCATTAAAGTCTTCTTGCTTAGCCATAAATTTATCAAACTCATCTAAGCATGGGCTAGCAAATTTAGTAAATGGGATTTCAGCTTTATCATATCTGTAGAGAGAATTTACCTTTAGTACCTGTGTCGGGTTATCAAGACCATGAGTTTCTTAATAGGAGAAGGATTTGGATTATATGTTTCTTCAACAGGCGGTAAATTAAGACCATCTATTTCTTCAATAGGAGGTAAATTCTTAACATCTTCAGCTTTAATACCCTTTTCTTTCATAGATTTCTTTGCCTCTTGCATATCTTCAGGACTGAGAAATAGAATACCCCTCTTCTTCGGAGTTGGTTTAGGAATTGGCTCAGGAATTGGCTCCGGAGGTGTCCAATTATTTTCATTTGTCAATGTAGCGACCAGACCTCAAACGGTTCGATCTCTGTGCTTCAGTGTCATCCCTGGATCAGTAATGCTGACACGCACATTACTTGAAGGATTTATAACAGAGTAGCAATCACACACTTAGTACATCGAATGTCTCAAAAGAGAACTTATTACAATAAATATGGCTTAAGGCCATCTAATAACGATAACAGCGGAAGGCTTGGAAGGTAAGTGAGTCCATCAACTCCAACGGCATCACTGAGTATAGAACCACGACCTAAAAGCACCTTACTCGTTGTCTGAAAAGTCTGCAACATGAACGTTGCAGCCCGAAACGGGTCAGCACATGGAATATGCTGGCAAAGTAACACATAGAGAGTAATGAAAGAATAAGGCTATACTACATGCACATTTGGCTGGTGGAAAGCTCTATGGTTATAGTTTTGCGTAAAGCCAATTTTTTCCCTACTACAAAGGAATAATTTTTATTTATCATGGTAGTTGTTAAACATTGAGAGTGTAGACACCCTCTCAATCCCAATTAAGCATCATATATATAAAACCCAACAATATTAATTAGAGTAACATGATGAGATTCACATGATAATCCAAGTACTAGATACTCAAGATGTCCATAACCGGGGACACGGCTAACCATGATTAGTTTATACACTCTGCAGAGGTTTGTGCACTTTTCCCCACAAGACTCGATCTCCTCCGTTGGGGTTCTCGCACTACATGATGTTTGAGAAACGGATGACCGAGACATAGTCTTTCAGAAGCGCTAGCACCTTACGAACGGGTAGACTGTTATACCTACTTTCCCCTACATTTGCTAGTCTACCACTGTAAGAGTTCGCACGACTTAATCAACTATGCTAGAGCCCATAGTAGCTTGTGGCTGCACACGGAAGTTTCTAGTATGAATGATCTCATGATCCCTTTGAGCATGGGTGGCGGTCCATAAAGAAAAACAGGCAATCACTGGAATACCCAGGTGCCTCAATCCACCCAGATGTGTGTTTAAGTTGCCACCTTAAATAAACCATTAATTTAACAATCTCACATTTGTCATGGATACACTCACCCAATCCACGTTTACTAGCATAGCATGGCAATATAAGCAACGTAGAAGTAACTCCCAAGGGTTTGATAATAAAACAGGTAATAGGTACTACCTCATCTACTTCCCAACCCACAATTTAATTAGATCCTGATCATGCAATGTTTGAGGATTGATCTAATGCAATAAAAACTGGGTAGTAGGAGGTATGATCAAAGTGTTACTTGCCTTGGTGATGATCCGCGAAACCTAGCGATTCGAAGTAGCAAGCGGCGCACTCCGGGTACTCTATCGCAAACAAACAAGCATATAATAAGTATTCATCTAATGCATGGGTAAAATTCAAATAAGAGATCTAACCAGAAAGTTCAACTTAAGAACTCCGGTTTGCAAAAAGAATCAAATCGAACGAAGCAACGAAAGTCAAACGGCGAAAGAAACAAGCTTCGTTTATTAATCTGGATCTAAGTCAAATTTTACATAGGCAAAAACTTGTTTGAGTTGGTTAAACGGAAAGAGGGTTTCGAGACGAAACTCGAGGCACTTGAATCGCCTGATTCTGATAAACGAGCGAAAAGTTATACTAGAACGAAAATCGGATCTGGAATCGCGATCAGAAATAATCGCGGGAAATCCGAGAAAAACAAAAAAACGACGAACAGATTAACGAATGAACGTTCGTTTTCCGTAAGTAGACGACGAACGCGTCCATTAGAACGAACGAACGAGCGAACGCTCGCTAAATAAACTAAACCGGAAAAAAATGGATCTAAAAAAACTGGTCGAAAACCGGTGAAACCCGAACGGTTTTCTAGGAAAAACCGGCGGCGGCGGCGGGGTCAACCTCGGCGGCGTCGGCGGCGGCGACGGGGCTCCGGCGGCAGCGGCGGCGGCGGGGCTCCGGCGGCGGCGCCGG
>NC_041392.1:499622854-499630971 GCF_002162155.2 Triticum dicoccoides
GCGGCGCGGGGCGGTGGTGCAGCGGGGCGGTGGTGCGGCAAGGCGGCGGGGCGGTGGCGCGCGACAGCGGCGGCGGCGGCGGTGCACGGCAGCGGCGGTGGCGCGCGGCAGCAGCGGCGACGGCCTAGGGTTAGGGTTCCGGTGCGGGGCGGCGGCTCAGGCTAACGGGCTCGGGGTCGGCGCTATATAAAGGCCCGGCCGAAAGAGTCCGGGCCGAAACCGGCTCTAAGTCGGTTGCGTTTTTTTTAATAATTACGCCCAGAAAAACAAATAAAAGAAATACTAAACGGACTCCAAAAATCCCGAAATAAATTTTCCCCGGCTTCTAAAATCAAGCCGAACGAGATGAACATTTATTTGGGGCCTAAATGCAATTTTGAAAAACGCGCATTTTTCCTAAATTCAAATAAAATAGCAAATAACTCCAAAATAAAATCTTATTTGATTTTATTATTAAATCCTCAACATTTCTTTATTTTGGGAAAGTCATTTTATTCCCTCTCTCATATTTTTGTAATAGAAATAATTGAAGATAAAATAAATAAAATCAAATGATCCTGTTTTCAAAATTTAAGAAAACTCAAGTATGAAAATCATGAAATCCCCAACTCTCTTCGGGGGTCCTTGAGTTGCGTAGAATTTCTAGGTTCAAGCCAGAAGCAAAATGAAAATATGATATGCATTGATGATCTAATGTAATATTCCAAATTGAAATTTTGGGATGTTACAAACCTACCCCCCCCCTTAAGATGAATCTCGCCCTCGAGATTCGGGTTGGCTAGAAAATTAGGTGAGGGTGGTCATTCAGCAAATCTTCCTCTCGTTCCCAGGTGGCTTCATCCTCGGTGTGGTGACTCCACTGAACTTTGCAAAACTTGATAACCTTGCTGCGGGTGACTCGGCTGGCATACTCAAGAATCTTGACTGATTTCTCCTCATAGGTCAAATCACTGTCCAACTGAATCGCTTCCAGCGACACTGTATCTCTCAGCGGTATATCAGCCATCTCCACGTGGCACTTCTTTAACTGGTAAACGTGGAATACATTGTGAACTCCTGACAATCCTTCAGGCAATTCTAACTTGTAGGCTACTTCTCCCATACGCTCCAAAACCTTGTATGGTCCTACAAAATGTGGCGCTAACTTCCCTTTAACTCCAAAGCGCTTAACTCCTCGAAGTGGAGATACTCGAAGATAAACTCGGTCTCCGACTTCGTAAACTGCCTCCTTGCGTTCAGAATCTGCGTAGCTCTTCTTCCTAGACTGGGCTACCTTGAGCCTATCGTGAATCAATTTCACCTTCTGTTCAGACTCCTTAATTAAATCTGGTCCAAACAACTAGCGGTCTCCAACTTCATCCCACGACAACGGGGTCCTGCACCTCCTTCCGTACAAGGCTTCAAAAGGGGCCATCTTCAAACTGGATTGATAACTGTTGTTGTAGGATAACTCTGCGTATGGCAAATTCTCGTCCCAACTAGATCCGTAATCTAGCGTGCAAGCTCTCAGCATATCCTCCAAAATCTGATTGACTCTCTCGGTCTATCCATCTGTCTGTGGATGAAAAGCTGTGCTGAACTCTAGCCTGGTACCCAAGGTTTCGTGCAACTGATTCCAGAACTTTGAGGTAAACTGGGTTCCTCTATCTGATACAATACTCCTTGGAACTCCATGCAGACATACGATCCTGGTCATGTATATCTTTGCCAACTTAGCACTGGTGTAGGTAGTCTTCACTAGGATGAAATGAGCTACCTTTGTCAAACGATCGACTACAACCCAAATCGAGTCATAGCCTAAACGAGTTCTGGGCAATCCCATAATAAAATCCATGCCTAGCTTATCCCACTTCCATTTGGGTATCGGCAATGGCTGTAACAACCCTGCTGGCTTCTGATGCTCTGGCTTTACTCTCTGACATACATCACAAATTGCTATATACTCCGCAATATCCTTCTTCATTCCGGTCCACCAGAAAGTATACTTAAAATCCAAATACATCTTGGTATTTCCTGGGTGAATTGAATATGGTGAATCCTAGGCCTCCTGCAGAATTAACTTCCTGATATCCGGGTCATTGGGCACATAAACACGGTCTTCAAACCATAGGGTATCGTGCTCATCCTCACGAAATCCTTTAATTTTCCTTTGCCCATCTTCTCCTTTATAGAGGCAATCTTCTTGTCAGTCTTCTGAGCTTCTCTGATCTTATCCATCAAAGTAGACTGGATCTCCAATGCTGCTACATATCCTCTCGGAACTATCTCCAAACATAGCTCAAGAAGGTCCTCAGCTAACTCCTTCGGTAAATCTCCCGTCATTAGTGTGTTGACATGGCTCTTACGGCTCAATGCGTTAGCTACTATGTTAGCCTTTCTGGGATGATAATGCAATCTCATATCATAATCCTTGATGAGCTCCAACCATCTCCTTTGCCTGAGATTCAACTCCTTCTGCGTGAAAATGTACTTCAAACTCTTGTGATCCGTGTACACTTCACAATGGTTTCCAATGAGAAAATGTCTCCAAGTCTTTAATGCATGCACTACGGCTGCTAACTCCAAATCATGCATGGCATAATTCAACTCATGAGGCTTAAGATGTCGTGAGGCATATGAAACAACTCTTCCCTCCTGCATAAGCACTACTCCAAGTCCTTGACGTGAAGCGTCGCAATACACCTCACAACCCTTGTTCTGATCCGGAAAAATCAACACTGGTGATGTAACCAAACGTTTCTTCAACTCCTGGAAACTGGCCTCACATTCCTCAGTCCATATGAACTTGGTATCCTTTTTCAACAACTCCGTCATAGGCTTTGCAATCTTCGAGAAATTTTCAATGAATCTCCGGTAGTATCCTGCAAGTCCCAGAAAACTCCGGATTTCTCCAACTGTTGTTGGGGCTTCCAAATTTGTCACAGTGTCAACCTTGGTGGGATCTACTACTATACCTTCTCCGGATATAACATGTCCGAGGAATCCAACTTCCTTCAACCAAAACTCACATTTGCTAAACTTGGCATATAACTGATGTTCTCTGAGCTTCCCAAGTACCAAACGCAAATGCTCCTTATGCTCCTCTTCATTCTTCGAGTAAACCGGAATATCATCAATGAACACTATGACGAACTTATCCAAAAACTCCATAAACACCTTGTTCATCATGTTCATAAAATAGGCAGGTGCATTAGTCAGACCAAATGACATAACGGTATACTCGTACAACCCATACTTAGTGGTAAAAGCCGTCTTAGGTATATCCTGTTCTCGAATCTTCAACTGATGGTATCCTGATCGCAGATCGATCTTGGAAAATACCTTGGCTCCTTGCAATCGATCAAACAGATCATTGATCATCGGTAGTGGGTACTTGTTCTTGATTGTTACTTCATTCAATCCTCGATAATTGACAACCATCCTTGAAGATCCATCCTTTTTCTCCACTAGAAGTACTGGTGATCCCCAAGGCGAAGAACTTGGGCGAATATAGCCTTTATGCAGTAACTGCTTAATCTGCTTCTTAATCTCCTCCAAATCCTTTGCGGGCATCATGTATGGTCTCTTAGATATTAGCCCTGTGCCTGGCAAAAGCTCAATCAAAGACTCAATGTCTTTATCCGGTGGCATGCCTGGAAACTCCTCTGGAAATACATCAGGAAAATCCTTTACCACCGGTACTTCCTCATGTACAACTCCTGTTAGGAAGTTTACTTGAGTCCTTTGGCACATGTCGGGATACATACTTGATCCTTCTTCCTTCTGGGGTGGTAAGCAAAATCGACTTACTGGCACAATCAATGTTTCCTCCATACATCGACAGCCAATCCATACCCAGAATTACATCCAAACCTTGCGATTCCAAAATGATCAAATCCGAGGGAAACACATGCCTACCTATACTCAATGGCACTTGAAAACACCCTCGGCTGGCCATATACTTCGCTCCTGGTGAGCTTACTAGCATAGGTGTTCTAAGAACCTTGGTGGGCAGGTTATACTTATCCACGAATCCCCGTGAGATGTATGAATGCGATGCACCAGTATCAAAAAGAATGATTGCAGTAAAAGGCTTAACCAAAAACTTACCGATTACTGCATCCGGCTGTTCTTCAACCTCCTCCACGTTTACGTGGTTCACCTGTCCCCTGTTGAAAGGGTTCGGCTTCTTCCCAGAGCTTCCATTGCCATTTCCATTCTGGGATTCAGGACATTCATTGGCATAATGTCCGGTCTTCTGACACTTAAAGCAAGTGACTTGGCTCAAGTCTCTCTTGGCTGGGGTTGATGGGTTGGTACGGTTTTGGCCGTTGCTTCCTCCATTCCCATTACCATTCTTGGGGCCATTATGATTATCCGAACTTCCTCCCCCATGGGTATGCTGAAAATGTCCTCTTAGTTTAGGGGTAAAACGCGGCTTCTGTTGAGCTCCAGAGTTGTACTTCCATTGCCCATACTTCCTCTTACGGTTTTCAATCTGCTACTGCTTCCCTTCAATCATAAGAGTACGATCTACCAACTCCTGGTAGTTGTTGAAGCTTGCTACCATCAACTGCATGCTCAACTCATCATTCAGTCCTTCCAGAAACTTCTCCTGCTTAGCTGCATCTGTAGCAACATCATCTGGGGCATAACGTGCTAGCTTACTAAAGTCATCCACATACTGGCCAACTGTCCGTCCTCCTTGGTGCAAGTTGAGAAACTCACACTTCTTCATGGCCATAGCTCTTGCTGAAACATGGGCAGTATGGAAAGCCTGCTGAAACTGGTCACACGTGACAGTGTCGATAGGGTAGGTGGCTGTGAAATTTTCCCACCATGATGTTGCGGGTCCATCCAACTGATGTGCGGAAAATTTCACCTTTTCCGCATCTGTGCATCCTGCCGTGGTCAACTCCCTTGCTGTCTTGCGGAGCCAATCATCTGCTACTATAGGCTCAGTGCTACTGGAGAACACCGGCGGATTCAGCCTAAGAAAATGGGTTAAGTGATCAACAAGTGGTGGTGGTGGGTTGTTGTTGTTGTTGTTGTTCCCCTGATTCTGATTCTGGACTAGCAACTGCATCAATGTATTATGCTGCTGGATCAACTGAGTGAGCTCTGGTGGGAAGGTAAATCCGGGGTCACGTCTCGGAGGCATCTGATGGGTTTAGAAAAGATGAGATTTAAGAATAGAGAGAGGTCTAGAGAGAAAACACTACCCATATGTGCATGAGGCAAATGCACACAAAATCACTTCATTCAATCAAACAAGGTCATACAATTGGTCTAACTATCGCAAAAGTGCTCGGACTACTATATTTACATGGTGAAATACTACTACTGATGGGGTGGTCTACTAGAAATATTCTTCGGTTGCAGACTCCATGATATCTGCTCCAACTTCATCAACATAGTCATCATCGCTATTGTCTGGGTCCGAGTCGGTGTCGTCGATGATGATGTAGTCTTCCGGGCGAATCTCCTTGGGTTCTTCGTCTTCTTCTACTGGTGTAGGGTCTCCCATGAATATTCCGATCTTCTTGATCAGGTCGTCATTCTTCTCCACTAATACTTCGATTTCCTCCATATAATATTCACATGTGGCCTTGAGTTCTTCCTCCAGTTCCGTGATTCTTGTCCTTGCCTTCATCAGATCTATCATGTCTGCGCACATCTGGTTCTCCTGACGTCAAATGTGCTGGTTTAACTCCTGGATGGAAGCTGCGATTGATCTATCCTTCTTGGTGCTGATCATCTCCCAGTGCTCATCTCGACGCCCACAAATCCGGTAGATAGTATCCTTGAGATCATTGTGGTAAACTTCTCCAATACGTCCCATGGAAATGTGAGCTGTCATGCTCTTTCCTAGACTCCAGGTTGGTGCATCAAAGGAAAACTCTATGGGCTCAGTGACTGGCATGAACGTCCTTCCTGGAACTTGAACTTGAATCATCCAGCGCTCCTCTTCAGGAAAAATGGCGTTGTAGGTTCCGGTGAAGCTTGGTACTCCAATGTTCAGGTATCTAGTGACTTCCTTCAAGTGACGTCCAAAGGGTGTATCTTCATCCGGTTGCGTGAACTTGTTCCTTGCATCCGCCATCCTAAAAGAGTAGAAAAGATGAGGAGTCAGAATGAGAAGAGTGAGTAGTGATCTAGGGCTTTAGCTTAGTGGTCGTGTCCTACAGTCAGCGTGTGCTCTGATACCATCTTGTAGCGACCAGACCTCAAACGGTCCGATCTCTGTGCTTCAGTGTCATCCCTGGATCAGTAATGCTGACACGCACAGTACTTGAAGGATTTATAACAGAGTAGCAATCACACACTTAGTACATCGAATGTCTCAAAAGAGAACTTATTACAATAAATATGGTTTAAGGCCATCTAATAACGATAACAGTGGAAGGCTTGGAAGGTAAGTGAGTCCATCAACTCCAACGGCGCCACTGAGTATAGAACCACGACCTAAAAGCACCTTACTCGTTGTCTGAAAAGTCTTCAACATGAACGTTGCAGCCCGAAACGGGTCAGCACATGGAATTTGCTGGCAAAGTAACACATAGAGAGTAATGAAAGAATAAGGCTATACTACATGCATATTTGGTTGGTGGAAAGCTCTATGGTTACAATTTTACGTAAAGCCAATTTTTCCCTACTATAAAGGAATAATTTTTATTTACCTATCATGGTAGTTGTTAAACATTGAGAGTGTAGACACCCTCTCAATCCCAATTAAGCATCATATATATAACCCAACAATATTAATTAGAGTAACATGATGAGATTCACATGATAATCCAAGTACTAGATACTCAAGATGTCCATAACCGGGGACACGGCTAACCATGATTAGTTTATACACTCTGCAGAGGTTTGCGCACTTTTACCCACAAGACTCGATCTCCTCCGTTGGGGTTCTCGCACTACATGATGTTTGAGAAACGGATGATCGAGACATAGTCTTTTAGAAGCGCTAGCACCTTACGAACGGGTAGACCATTACACCTACTTTCCCCTACATCTGCTAGTCTACCACTGTAAGAGTTCGCACGACTTAATCAACTATGCTATAGCCCATAGTAGCTTGTGGCTGCACACGGAAGTTTCTGTTATGAATGATCTCATGATCCCTTTGAGCCTGGGTGGCGGTCCGTAAAGAAAAACAGGCAATCACTGGAATACCCAGGTGCCTCAATCCACCCAGATGTGTGTTTAAGTTGCCACCTTAAATAAACCATTAATTTAACAATCTCACATCTGTCATGGATACACTCACCCAATCCACGTCTACTAGCATAGCATGGCAATATAAGCAGTAGAAGTAACTCCCAAGGGTTTGATAATAAAACAGGTAATAGGTACTACCTCATCTACTTCCCAACCCACAATTTAATTAGATCCTAATCATGCAATGTTTGAGGATTGATCTAATGCAATAAAAACTGGGTAGTAGGAGGTATGATCAAAGTGTTACTTGCCTTGCTGATGATCCGCGAAACCTAGCGATTCAAAGTAGCAAGCGGCGCACTCCGAGTACTCTATCGCAAACAAACAAGCATACAATAAGTACTCAAGTAATGCATATGTAAAACTCAAATAAGAGAGCTGACCAGAAAGTTCGACTTAAGAACTCCGGGTTGCAAAAAGAATCAAATCGAACGAAGCAACGAAAGTCAAACAGCGAAAGAAACAAGCTTCGTTTACTAATCTGGATCTAAGTCAAATTTTACATAGGCAAAAACTTGTTTGAGTTGGTTAAACGGGAAGAGGGTTTCGAAACGAAACTCCAGGCGCTTGAATCGCCTGATTCCGATAAACGAGCGAAAAGTTATACTAGAACGAAAATCGGATTTGGAATCATGATCAGAAATAATCATGGGAAATCCGAGAAAAAGAAAAAATGACGAACAGATTAATGAACGAACGTTTGTTTTGTGTAACTACACGATGAACGCGTCCGTTGAAACGAACGAACGAGCGAACACTCACTAAATAAACTAAACTGAAAAAAACGATCTATCTAAAAAACAAATCTAAAAAAACCGATCGAAAACCGAACGGTTTTCTAGGAAAAACCGGCGGCGGCGGGGCTTCGGCGGCGGCGGCGGGCGGCGGCTGTGCGGGGCGGTGGTGCGGCA
>NC_041392.1:499631594-499690217 GCF_002162155.2 Triticum dicoccoides
TGGTGCGGCAAGGCGTGGCGCCGGGCGCCGGGGCGGTGGCGCGCGGCAGCGGCGGCGGCCTAGGGTTAGGGTTCCGGTGCGGGGTGGCGGCTCGGGCTAACGGGCTCGGGGTCGGCGCTATATAAAGGCCCGGCCGAAAGAGTCCGGGCCGAAACCGGCTCTAAGTCGGTTGTGTTTTTTTATATAATTATGCGCAGAAAAACAAATAAAATAAATACTAAACGGACTTCAAAAATCTCGAAATAATTTTTTCCCGACTTCTAAAATCAAGACGAACAGGATGAACATTTATTTGGGGCCTAAATGCAATTTTGAAAAACGCGCATTTTTCCTAAATTCAAATAAAATAGCAAATAAATTCAAAATAAAATCTTATTTGATTTTATTATTAAATCCTCAATATTTCTTTATTTTGGGAAAGTCATTTTATTCCCTCTCTCATAGTTTTGTAATAGAAATAATTGAAGATAAAATAAATAAAATCAAATGATCCTGTTTTCAAAATTTGAGAAAACTCAAATATGAAAATCATGAAATCCCCAACTCTCTCCGAGGGTCCTTGAGTTTCCTAGAATTTCTAGGATCAAGCCAGAAGCAAAATAAAAACAAGACATGCATTGATGATCTAATGTATAACATTCCAAATTAAAAATTTGGGATGTTATAGTCAACATATTATTCAATAGAATTTCAGCTTCATCTGGTGTTCTTTCCTTGAAAGCAGATTCAGCACAACTATCCAGGTAATCTCTGGAGGCATCGGTTAGTCCATTATAAAAGATATCAAGTATTTCATTTTTCTTAAGAGGATGATTAGGCAAAGCATTAAGTAATTGGAGAAGCCTCCCCCAAGCTTGTGGGAGACTCTCTTCTTCAATTTGCCTAAAATTATATATATCCCTTAAAGCAACTTGTTTCTTATGAGCAGGAAAATATTTAGCAGAGAAGTAATAAATCATATCCTGGGGACTACGCACACAACCAGGATCAAGAGAATTAAACCATATCTTAGCATCACCCTTTAATGAGAACAGAAATATTTTAAGAGTAAAATGCATCATAGGTCCTATAACTATCCGAGGTGTGTCACTTTAGTCCTATAACTATCAAAGTGCAGATTTGAGTCCCAAAACTATTTCGAGTCGTTCACTGCAGGTCCTATGGTCACCCCAACAGTGATTGTTGGCTGACGTGTCACCTGGACCAGTGCCACAATGACCCAGGGCGCGTGGTGGAAGATTTCCCGCCATTGGTGGTTGATACATTTTGCAATTTGGTCCATCAAACTGTTTGCTCTCCAGCCGCAGCCCTCCTCTCTGCAATCTCATCTCTCTTTCATCAGTTCTGCCATGTTTGGAACAAGCTCGACGGCATCAAGATGTAGCAGGAACAAGCCGGCACGGCAAATGATCATGCAAGTGACAAATGAATGTTGCAACTTAACAAGAAAATATATAGATGAGAATTGCCACACTTCCAGGAAGTAGCACACCATATTTTCATTACATAAAGAGTGCTCTTGCATAAACATAGATACACACTAAAGCTTGCAACTATGTAATGTGGTACTGGGTTGCACTCTGCATGATGCAGTACCACATTACATAAGTAGTACCTCCGTCCAAAATAAAGCCTTCAATTTGTGAAGGCCCTAACCATCTCTATCTATCCAAAAGAAACCAAACTCTGTCCAAAAAGAAACCAGGTTCTGTCCAATAGAAGGCATGTCCACTTCATCTTCTATTTCTTCTTCCTAGGAATAACATTCTCCTTCTCCGTGATCTTCTTCTTCCTTTTCTTCTTCTTTGCTGCTACATGGATTATAGTTGTGGTCTGTTTTGTCATTGGTAGATCCTCTATTTGGCTTGCAAGAAATTGATTGTTAGGAAGAGGTCTTGGTGCCTGGGATTCTTGGGACGGCTGTGACTGCAAATGTGAAAACATGTGTTACATCAGTTTTGGAATAGGAGAGTTTCCATGAGATTCACAAAAGTTGAAAAGAACTTATGAATTGCATCAGTATGTCGAACACAGACATGTTCTGCTCCCACACTTGTATTACACTAGATCCAACCACACTTGTAGAAGATGTGGTCTACAATTCTAGAGTAGTTTTGGATTTAAGTTAGCAACTAACTAACTAGAAGTAACATAAAGGAAATTATCTAGTAATTGTTACCTGATCAGTTGAAGTAATCCTTCTCTTCACTGGTAATTTTTCCTTTTTGGCAATATGCCTTGGAATTGAGTTTTGTCCTTGAACTGCCTCACCTTGCTGCACTTGCCCTGCCTCTCGCTGCTCCCCTTGCCTTGCCTCATCTTGTTGCTCATGTCTACCTTTTTCAGGGCAAGTTCTTTTATTACTAAAGCTGGTAGTTCTAGCTCATCAGTGTCATAGTCACTATCCCTCTCGTACCGTACTGCTTTATTTTTCTTTGCTCTGAGATCCTTATTGAAGTCATCAACCCACTCCTCAAACAGATTATCATCGCCATTCTTAAAGTCATTGTCTGAGTCAGCCCAATCTTCATAACTACAATCACTATCACTATCATCACTATCACTGTCATTGTTTTTCTGCACTTGTTCTTTAGTTCTCCCTTTTTGTGCCTTGCTCTTGATCCTAGGACTACTCCTAATATAACTCTTTGTACCTCTTTCTTGTGGCTTCACGGGACTCATGATATCAGGCATTGTAGGTGAGCCAATTATGCATATGTCATCCATATTCAGCTCGCTATAAATATCACCATGGTCCATGTACAACTTGAAATGCTTGAACTTTGGCACAACAGCAGTCATACTAAGACAGTCTGCATCTCTATCAATAATTCTCAGTCCATTATCCAAATTCATGCCAGGAAGTAACCAGAAACACTGCACTTTACTTGGATCATAGCCAAGCTGCTGCACAAAATCTTTAATCCACAACGGTGACCAGGTTTCAACCTCACAATGATCAAAGAAATATGTTTTGCAATCCATGTATTTCTTGTTTGCTCCAAAGCCGAGAAAAACCCCACCATGATTAATCTCTACTGAGAACAGCTCCTCCTTCGGTCCTATTACATGAAAAAAACAGAGTACATATATACATCAGCAGTACAATTTCTTTTGCATCACCACTAGTACATATATACATCAGTGGTACAATTTCAAATGGTACTATAGGTGTACAAGACGAGCTTATAATGCAAAAAGATACAACTATACATAACAAGGCTTCAGTTACAACAGGGATTATATACTGCAGGAAAAATAGTGCCCAAATCACCATACACACAGGAAGATGCCCAAATCTCCATACGTACAGGAAGATGCCCAACTCTTTTGAAATAGATTTTAGTACAGAAAGATTTTAGTACAGACAGAAGATTTCAGTACGGGAAGAGAAGCCATATGTACATTCAGACTGAATCGACACAATATCTAAGCTGTAATGCCCAAATCGTGCCAAATCCTGCTACTCTATTGAAATCTCTAAGCCAAAAGGGGGTGCAGCAGGGACTGGGGTTAGGGTTCTTACCATACTCCGGAGGAGGGGTGTTGGGAAGCCGCCGCGATGGAGCCATCGGACCAGCGCCGCGGTCGGATTAGCAGCCCCGACTCCCGTCCTGCGCCTCCAATCGATGGACATCAATCGCGAACGTCGCCGGTCGCCACCATATCGCCGCCTCAGAGAGATCCGTTCATAGAAGAGAGATGGAGAGTCTGAGAATGAGACGAGCTGAGATTTCAAGGGCTTTCCTGCAAATAAATGCTTCATTGTTTAGCCTGGTGGGCCCCTCTGGTTGATGTGGCACCGGTCCAGGTGACACGTCGGACGGTCAACGCTGCTGGGGCGACCATAGGACCTGCAGTGAATGACTCAAAATAGTTTTGGGACTCAAATCTGCACTTTGATAGTTATAGGACTAAAGTGACACACCTCGGATAGTTATAGGACCTATGATGCATTTTACTCATATTTTAATGATATAAAAGTAATGAGTTCTCTCATCTTTAGTGAACAGGGTGGCTATATCATTTAGTTTAGTAAGATCTGCCACAACAGTTTCAGATTCATAACCATGAAAAGGATCAGATTCAACCAAAGTAATTATATCAGGATCAACAGAGAATTCATAATCCTTATCAGTAACAAAGATAGGTGAAGTAGCAAAAGCAGGGTCAGGTTTCATTCTAGCATTTAGAGATTGCTTACTCCATTTAGCTAATAACCTTTTGAGTTCATTTCTATTTTTGCAAGCTAAAATAGCTAAAGAAGCTTCTTGATCAAAAACATAACCCTTAGGAATAACAAGTGATTCTTCATCATCACTTTCATCAGTATCATCAGATTCAATATTTTCAATCTCTCTAGCCCTAGAAAGTTGTTCATCAAGAAAATCACTAAGTGGCACAGTAGTATCAGACATAGAGGTAGTTTCATCATAAGTATCATGCATAGCAGAAGTGGCATCATCAATAACATGCGACATATCAGAGCGAATAGCAGAAGCAGGTGTAGGTGTCGCAAGCTTACTCAAAACAGAAGGTGAATCAAGTGCAGAGCTAGATGGCAGTTCCTTACCTCCCCTCATAGTTGAGGGATAAATCTTGGTTTTTGGATCTCTCAAGTTCTTCATAATGATAAGCAGATATATATCCCAAGTGACTCAAAGAATAGAGCTATGCTCCCCGGCAACGGCACCAGAAAATAGTCTTGATGACCCACAAGTATAGGGGATCACAATAGTTTTCGAGGGTAAAGTATTCAACCCAAATTTATTGATTCGACACAAGGGGAGCCAAAGAATACTCTCAAGTATTGGCAGCTGAGTTGTCAATTCAACCACACCTGGAAACTTAATATCTACAGCAAAGTATTTATTAGCAAAGTAATATGATAGTATTGGTAACGGTAGCAAAAGGTAACAGTAGTAAAAGTAATGTTTTTGGTATTTTGTAGTGATGATAGCAATAGCAACGGGAAAGTAAATAAGCGAAGAACAATATATGGAAAGCTCATAGGCAATGGATCGGTGATGGAGAATTATGCCAGATGCGGTTCATCATGTAACAATCATAACCTAGGGTGACACAGAACTAGCTCCAGTTCGTCAATGTAATGTAGGCATGTATTCCGAATATAGTCATACGTGCTTATGGAAAAGAACTTGCATGACATCTTTTGTCCTACCCTCCCGTGGCAGCGGGGTCCTTACGAAAACTAAGGGATATTAAGGCCTCCTTTTAATAGATAACTGGAACAAACCATTAACACATAGTGAATACATGAAATCCTCAAACTACGGTCATCACTGGTAAGTATCCCGATTATTGTCACTTCGGGGTTAATGGATCATAACACATAATAGGTGACTATAGACTTGCAAGATAGGATCAAGAACACTCATATATTGATGAAAACATAATAGGTTCAGATCTGAAATCATGGCACTCGAGCCCTAGTGACAAGCATTAAGCATAGCAAAGTCATAGCAACATCAATCTCAGAACATAGTGGACACTAGGGATCAAACCCTAACAAAACTAACTCGATTACATGATAGATCCCAACCCATCACCGTCCAGCAAACCTACGATGGAATTACTCATGCACGGCGGTGAGCATCATGAAATTGGTGATGGAGGATGGTTGACGATGACGATGGCCACGGATTCCCCTCTCTGGAGCCCAGAACGGACTCCAGATCAGCCCTCCCGAGAGGTTTTAGGGCTTGGCGGCGGCTCCGTATCATAAAACGCGATGATTTCTTCTCTCTAATTTTTTTCTCCCCGAAACTCAATATATGAAGTTGGAGTTGGAGTCGAAGAGGCAACAGGGGGCCCATGAGGTAGGGGGGCGCGCCCCCCACCCTCGTGGAGAGGTGGTGGGCCCCCTGGCCTTCATCTTTTACAGGTATTTTTCTTATTTTCTGAAAAGTGGCTCCGTGAAGTTTCAGGTCATTCCGAGAACGTTTGTTTCTGCACATAAATAACACCATGGTAATTCTGCTGAAAACAGCGTCAGTCCGGGTTAGTTCCATTCAAATCATGCAAGTTAGAGTCCAAAACAAGGGCAAAAGTGTTTGGAAAAGTAGATACGACGGAGAGGTATCACCAGCCTCTTTCTCCCTCGATCCCATCCCCGTGCGCTCGACCTCCTTCTCCCTCTCGATCATCCAGCGCCTCCTCACCCTCTCCCTCGATCCCATCCTCCCCGACGCCCTCTCCTGGCCTCGCGCCGCCTATCTCCCCTTCCTCCTGGCGCCGCCGCATAGAGAGGAGGCCGCTACCGCGACCCTGTCAGACCCCGGATCCTGAGTGCCGTGCCCTCAAGGGCCCCGCCTCCACGCCGCCGTCCTCCATGGCCGCAGCCGGCCGAGCTCGAAGCTCCCACCTCTGCACCTCGTCGCGTCTCTGCTGCCTCCTCGCCGCCGGCCATCCTCGCCGCTGCCCGGGGTCCTCCTGCACCTCAAGCCCGACGCCCGACCCGCGACCTCCGCCACCTCGATGTCCCTTGGCGCCTTGCCGGCCGATCTGGCCCCGTCGTCCAGGATCTCCATGGCGCTACCTTGCTGCTTCCTCCAGCGCCCAAGTCCACCTTGCTGCTTCCGCCGCCCTCACGCCCCTGCTTCTTCCATGGCGCTGTCGCCATCCATGGCAGCTTTACTGCTGTCACCTTACCACCGCCGTCCAGCGCAACACATGCAGGAGATGGCCAGAGCCTCGATCCCTTGCTCCTCTGCTTCGGGTCCTAGTGTCCTACGGCCATCGCCCCTGCATCATGCCAAGTACATGCACCATGCCCTGAACCGCCAAGGAAGACAACCGAGCAGGGATTCGCCAAGTACCAGGTCAACGGAGATCGCCAAGTTCGTTTTCCCACCGCCTTCGAAATTGCCAAGTACCACGACGGCAAGTACCCCTTATGAACCCCAAGGTGTATCCCTACCGCTGACAAGGTTCCGATAAGACCGCCGAGTGAACGACTACCTCCACAACGATACAAGAACAACAACCGTTGACATGTGTTTTGCCAAGTACCACAATCGTCGCCTTGGGTTTCGTCAAGTTCCTATGCGACCCATGTACAACTACCGTCGCCCCGAAAACGTTGGATTCGTCAAGTACCTCTCTGAAAACGAACATGTACCACTACCATCGCGAGTACCTCTACCGTCGTCATGTACCCCTACTTCCACTACCGTCACGAGAACAACTACTTCCTCTACGAACTCGAACCGCTCGAGAATGCTCCCTTGGAAGGTATAACCACCGAGACGATGCCCGTGAATGAATGTTGTGTGATGTATGAGATGCTCGTGGTTGCATCGTGTCCGAGTTGTTCCTTGCGAGTTCCTCGTTGCCTTGCCGTCGACATGTGGGAACCCGGTATCTGGGAGCACCCCATCTTCTTGCATGACACACTCACACCCACTTCCTTTTGCACTAGTATCCCCGTGAGCTACCGGATCATCGGAATATTGCCGTGGCACCATTTCCATTGTTGTTGCCATTGCACCGTTTTCGTTATCGTCACCATGGCACCCTTTTCTTTCCACCACGATGACAAATGCTTCATATCTTATCATGTCAACTTTTTCATAAAATTGCATCCAACTTGAATATGTCATCCGCATCATGATAACAACATCAAGAAGTTTTAAAATTGTTGTTTGCTTTAAATTGCTAAATGCATATGAAGATTTATCGGAATCGTTGTTTGTTGTTCCGGCCTCATTTAAACTTGCCTAGATAGGTAGTTTTCTTATGCTTCACCTCTTGCCATGTTTAACAACATTTAACATTTAATATTGTTGGGTACATAAATGAGAGAGAACTAAATAAGTCATGTGGTGTTCTGTCAATATGCAACTCGTCGCATATTGAGCTCCACTTAATTTGTAGTTTTGTTTGTGTACTTTGCCATGCCATGCCTCATTAAACCGAACATGCATCATACTTGATTGTGGATCATGCCATGTTATGCTTGGTTGTTTACTATGTTGCTTGATTCTTTCCGGGTTGCCTCTCTCGTTAGCTTCGGTTTCGTTCCGGAGTTGTGAGGATCCGTTAGGCTACGTCCATTTGTCTCCTTCATGGACTCATTCTTCTTCCTTGCGGGATCTCAGGCAAGATGACCATACCCTCGAAATCACTTCTATCTTTGCTTGCTAGTTGCTCGCTCTGCTGCTATGAAGAGATACCTACCACTTGCTTTATCATGCCTCCCATATTGCCATGTCAAGCCTCTAACCCACCTTTCCTAGCAAACCTTTGTTTGGCTATGTTACCGCTTTGCTCAGCCCCTCTTATAGCGTTGCTAGTTGCAGGTGAAGATGAAGTTTGTTCCTTGTTGGAACATGATTATTGTTGGGATATCATTATTATATCTTGTTTACTTTAATGCATCTATATACTTGGTAAAGGGTGGAAGGCTCGGCCTTATGCCTGGTGTTTTGCTCCACTCTTGCCGCCCTAGTTTCCGTCATACCGGTATTATGTTCCTTGATTTTGCGTTCCTTACGCGGTTGGGTTATAATGGGAACCACTTGACAGTTTGCTTTGAATAAAACTCCTCCAGCAAGGCCCAACCTTGGTTTTACCATTTGCCACCTAAGCCTTTTTCCCTTGGGTTCTGCAGACTCAAGGGTCATCTTTATTTTAAACCCCCGGGCCAGTACTCCTCTGAGTGTTGGTCCAAACTAGAGCACCGTGCGGGGCCGTCCCTTGGCAACTTGGGTTACGTTGGCTCTTGTACGCTTAGCTTATCTGGTGTGCCCTGAGAACGAGATATGTGCAGCTCCTATCGGGATTTGTCAACACAGCGGGTGGTCTTGCTGGTCTTGTTTTACCATTGTCGAAAAGTCTTGTAACCGGGATTCCGAGTCTAGTCGGGTCTTCCTTGGAGAAGGAATATCCTTCGTTGACCGTGAGAGCTTGTGATGAGCTAAGTTGGGACACCCCTGTAGGATTTTGAACTTTCGAAAGCCATGCCCGCGATTGTGGGCAGATGGGAATTTGTTAATATCCGGTTGTAGAAAACCTGACACTTAACTTAATTAAAATGTATCAACCGCGTGTGTAGCCGTGATGGTCTCTTTCCGGCGGAGTCCGGGAAGTGAACACGGTTCTTGTGTTATGCTTGAACGTAAGTAGTTTCAGGATCACTTCTTGATCACTTCTATTTCACGACCGTGCATTGCTTCTCTTCTCGCTCTTATTTGCGTATGCTAGCCACCATATATGCTAGTGCTTGCTGCAGCTCCACCTCACAACTTTTCCTACGCATAAGCTTAAATAGTCTTGATCTCGCGGGTGTGAGATTGCTGAGTCCTCGTGGCTCACAGATACTTCCAAACAGTTGCAGGTGCCGATGATACCAGTGCAGGTGACGCAACCGAGCTCAGGTGGGAGCTCGATGAAGATCTTGATCGTTGTTTTGTTCCGTTTCCTTTTGATCAGTAGTGGAGCCCAGTCGGGGCGATCGGGGATCTAGCAATAGGGGTGGTCTTTCTTTATTTTGGTTTCGTAGTCGGACCTTGATTGTATTCTGGATGATGTAATGCTATATTTATGTATTGTGTGAAGTGGCGATTGTAAGCCAACTCTTTATCCCTTTCTTATTCAGTACATGGGATGTGTAAAGATTACCCCTCTTGCGACATGCCTAGTATGCTGTTATGCCTCTAAGTCGTGCTCCGACACGTGGGAGATATAGCCGCATCATGGGTGTTACAAGGAGGAAGTCCTTGATCCATACCATGGGATCCGTTGTTCCATCGTATGATTCGATATTCATAGGTTTGTACCCGTCTAGGAATTCATGCTCCATTACTTCGTCTGTGAAGCAAAGAGGGTGTGTGGCGCCTCTATGTTGGGCCACACTGCACCATACCTCCGATGGAGTCCGTTTGCGGTTTTCGGCCCGGGCGTGGCTAGGTTTGTTACGTCCGAATAGGTAGTTGTCGTCGTGTGTCGAGGTATGTCCTCGCGATCCGTAGGTCGGTCTTGAGTGTCCTGCTCTACTACCCAAGTCATGTCGACGGTCGTATGCACAACCCCGAGTTGTTTTGTTCTTTCCTTTACGACGAGGTGGGGCGGTCTGGTGTTCGGCTTGAGTTACCGCTTTACCCGGACCAAGTTGTGGTCGACCTGACGCCTTGTGCGATAATGGCACGGGCTCGAGCGCCTTGTCATCGCCCTAGGGTAGCAATCTACTCTTCGGGTAGCTTTTGGCTGGGCCACTAAGGTCGTATTCTTTGGCGGCTAGGACTTCAGTCCATCTATTATTGAGCAGATCTTGGTCAGCTTGAAGCTACTGCTACTTCCTTTTCAGGCTCCTTGCAGTCGCTATTAGTTGGCGCTTGAAGCGCTCCTGCTCAAGAGGTTCCTCAGACATGATGAAACTCTCGGTGCCGAGGCTCACCACATCCTTAGAGAGCGGAAGGTAATTGTCATCCTCCGAATCTTCGTGCATGGCTTGTTTACCAGGGCTAACCTGCCCATCTTCCCATTCATCTTGGTCATTAGTTGTATCTGTTGGGGAACATAGTAATTTCAAAAAAATTCCTACGCACACGCAAGATCACGGTGATGCATAGCAACGAGGGAAGAGTGTGATCTACGTACCCTTGTAGACCGACAGCGGAAGCGTTATGACAACACGGTTGATGTAGTCGTACGTCTTCACGGCCCGACCGATCAAGCACCGAAACTACGGCACCTCCGAGTTCTAGCACACGTTCAGCTCGATGACAATCCCCGGACTCTGATCCAGCAAAGTGTCGGGGAAGAGTTCCATCAGCACGACGGCGTGGTGACGATCTTGATGTACTACCGTCGCAGGGCTTCGCCTAAGCACCGCTACAATATTATCGAGGATTATGGTGGAAGGGGGCACCGCACACGGCTAAGAATATGATCACGTGGATCAACTTGTGTGTCTAGGGGTGCCCCCTACCCCCGTATATAAAGGATCAAGGGGAGGAGGCCGGTCGGCCCATATGGCGCGCCAAGGAGGAGTCCTCCTCCTAGTAGGAGTAGGACTCCTACTAGGAGGGGGAAAGAAGTGGGGAGGGAGAAGGAAAGGGGGGCGCCGCCCCCCCTCTCCTAGTCCAATTCGGACCAGGGGGGAGGAGGCACGCGGCCCACCTTTGGCTGCCCCTCTCTCTCTCCACTAAGGCCCATATGGCCCATTACTTCTCCCGGGGGGGTTCCGGTAACCCTCCGGCTCTCCGGTTTTCTCCGAAATCACCCGGAACACTTCCGGTGTCCGAATATAGCCGTCCAATATATCAATCTTTATGTCTCAACCATTTCGAGACTCCTCGTCATGTCCATGATCACATCCGGGACTCCGAACTAACTTCGGTACATCAAAACTCATAAACTCATAATATAACTGTCATCGAAACCTTAAGCGTGCGGACCCTACGGGTTTGAGAACAATGTAGACATGACCGAGACACGTCTCTGGTCAATAACCAATAGCGGAACCTAGATGCTCATATTGGCTCCTACATATTCTACGAAGATCTTTATCGGTCAGACCGCATAACAACATACATTGTTCCCTTTGTCATCGGTATGTTACTTGCCCGAGATTCGATCGTCAGTATCTCAATACCTAGTTCAGTCTCGTTACCGGCAAGTCTCTTTACTCGTTTCGTAATACATCATCTTGCAACTAACTCATTAGTTGTAATGCTTGCAAGGCTTATGTGATGTGCATTACCGAGAGGGCCCAGAGATACCTCTCCGACAATCGGAGTGACAAATCCTAATCTCGAAATACGCCAACCCAACATTCACCTTTGGAGACACCTGTAGAGCTCCTTTATAATCACCCAGTTACGTTGTGACGTTTGGTAGCACACAAAGTGTTCCTCCGGTAAACGGGAGTTGCATAATCTCATAGTCATAGGAACATGTATAAGTCATGAAGAAAGCAATAGCAACATACTAAACGATCGGGTGCTAAGCTAATGGAATGGGTCATGTCAATCACATCATTCTCCTAATAATGTGATCTCGTTAATCAAATGACAACACATGTCTATGGTTAGGAAACATAACCATCTTTGATTAATGAGCTAGTCAAGTAGAGGCATACTAGTGACGTTTAGTTTGTCTATGTATTCACACAAGTATTATGTTTCCAGATAATACAATTCTAGCATGAATAATAAACATTTATCATGAAATAAGGAAATAAATAATAACTTTATTATTGCCTCTAGGGCATATTTCCTTCAGTCTCCCACTTGCACTAGAGTCAATAATCTAGTTCACATCGCCATGTGATCTAACATCAATAGTTCACATCTTTATGTGGTTAACACCCATAGTTCACATCGATATGTGACCAACACCCAAAGGGTTTACTAGAGTCGGTAATCTAGTTCACATCGCTTATGTGATTAACACCCAATGAGTACTAAGGTGTGATCATGTTTTGCTTGTGAGATAATCTTAGTCAAGGTTGCGAATTTCTATGTCTACAATGCTCTGCACGGAGCTACTTTAGCTAATTGCTCCCACTTTCAATATGTATCCAGATGAAGACTTAGAGTCATCCGGATCAGTGCCAAAACTTGTATCGACATAACCCTTTTACGACAAACCTTTTGTCACCTCCATAATTGAGAAACATATCCTTATTCCACTAAGGATAATTTTGACCGTTGTCCAGTGATCTACTCCTAGATCACTATTGTACTCCCTTGCCAAAACCAGTGTAGGGTATACAGTAGATCTGGTACATAGCATGGCATATTTTATAGAACCTATGGCTGAGGCATAGGGAATGACTTTCATTCTTTTTCTATCTTCTGTCGTGGTCGGGCTTTGAGTCTTACTCAATTTCACACCTTGTAACACAGGCAAGAACTCTTTCTTTGACTGTTCCATTTTGAACTACTTCAAAATCTTGTCAAGGTATGTACTCATTGAAAAAACTTATCAAGCGTCTTGATCTATCTCTATAGATCTTGATGCTCAATATGTAAGCAGCTTCACCGAGGTTTTTCTTTGAAAAACTTCTTTCAAACCATTCCTTTATGCTTTGCAGAATAATTCTACATTATTTCCGATCAACAATATGTCATTCACATATACTTATCAGAAATGCTGTAGTGCTCCCACTCACTTTCTTGTAAATACAGGCTTCACCGCAAGTCTGTATAAAACTATACGCTTTGATCATATCATCAAAGCGCATATTCCAACTCCGAGATGCTTGCACCAGTCCATAGATGGATCGCTTGGAGCTTGCACATTTTGTTAGCACCTTTAGGATTGACAAAACCTTCTGGTTGTATCATATACAAATAAATCCATTAAGGAATGCAGTTTTGTTTATCCATTTGCCGGATTTCATAAAATGTGGCAATTGCTATCATGATTCGGACAGACTTAAGCATGGATACGAGTGAGAAACTCTCATCGTAGTCAACACCTTGAACTTGTCGAAAACCTTTTTGCGACAATTCTAGCTTTGTAGATAGTAACACTACTATCAGCGTCCGTCTTCCTCTTGAAGATCCATTTAATCTCAATGGCTCGCCGATCATTGGGCAAGTCAATCAAAGTCCATACTTTGTTCTCATACATGGATCTCATCTCAGATTTCATGGCCTCAAGCCATTTTGCGGAATCTGCGCTCATCATCACTTCCTCATAGTTCGTAGGCTCGTCATGGTCAAGTAACATGACCTCCAGAACTGGTTTACCATACCACTCTGGTGCGGATCTCACTCTGGTTTTACCTATGAGGTTCGGTAGTAACTTGATCTGAAGTTACATGATCATCATCATTAGCTTCCTCACTAATCGGTCTAGTAGTCACAAGAACAGATTTCTGTGATGAACTACTTTCCAATAAGGGAGTAGGTACAGTTACCTCATCAAGTTCTACTTTCCTCCCACTCACTTCTTTTGAGAGAAATTCCTTCTCTAGAAAGGATCCATTCAAAGCAACGAATATCTTGCCTTTGGATCTGTGATAGAAGGTGTACCCAACATTTTGTTTTGGGTATCCTATGAAGACGCACTTCTCCGATTTGGGTTTGAGCTTATCAGGTTGAAACTTTTTCACATAAGCATTGCAACCTCAAACTTTAAGAAACGACATCTTAGGTTTCTTGCCAAACCATAGTTCATACGGTGTCATTTCAACAGATTTAGATGGTGCCCTATTTAACGTGAATGCAGTTGTCTCTAATGCATAACCCCAAAACTATAGTGGTAGATCGGTAAGAGACATCATAGATCGCACCATATCTAATAAAGTACGGTTATGACGTTCAGACACACCATTACATTGTGGTGTGCCAGGTGGCGTGAGTAGTGAAACTATTTCACATTGTTTTTAACTGAAGGCCAAACTCGTAACTCAAATACTCTTCTCTACGATCAGATCGTAGAAACTTTATTTTCTTGTTACGATGATCTTTCACTTCACTCTGAAATTCTTTGAACTTTTCAAATGTTTCAGACTTATGTTTCATCAAGTAGATATACTCATATCTGCTCAAATCATATGTGAAGATCAGAAAATAATGATACCTGTCGCGAGCCTCAATATTCATCGGACCACATACATCATTATGTATGATTTCCAACAAATCTTTTGCTCGCTCCATTGTTTCGAAGAACAGAGTCTTAGTCATCTTGCCCATGAGGCATGGTTTGCAAGCATCAACTGATTCATAATCAAGTGATTCCAAAAGCCCATCAGCATGGAGTTTCTTCATGCGCTTTACACCAATATGACCTAAACGGTAGTGCCACAAATAAGTTGCACTATCATTATTTACTTTGCATCTTTTGGTTTCAATATTATGATTATGTGTATCACTATGATCGAGATCCAATGAACTATTTTCATTGGGTGTGTAACCATATAAGGTTTTATTCATGTAAACAGAACAACAATTTATTCTCTTACTTAAATGAATAACCGTATTACAATAAACATGATCAAATCATATTCATGCTCAACGCAAACACCAAATAACACTTATTTAGGTTCAACACTAATCCCGAAATTATAGGGAGTGTGCGATGATGATCATATCAATCTTGGAACCACTTCCAACACACATCGTCACTTCACCCTTAACTAGTCTCTGTTTATTCTGCAACTCCCGTTTCGAGTTACTAATCTTAGCAACTGAACTAGTATCAAATACTGAGGGGTAGCTATAAACACTAGTAAAGTACACATCAATAACATGTATATCAAATATACTTATGTTCACTTTGCCATCCTTCTTATCTGCCAATCACTTGGGGTAGTTCCGCTTCCAGTGACCAGTCCCTTTGCAGTAGAAACACTTAGTCTCAGGCTTAGGACCAGACTTGGGCTTCTTCACTTGAGCAGCAACTTTCTTGCTGTTCTTCTTGAAGTTCTCCTTCTTCCCTCTGCCCTTTTCTTGAAACTAGTGGTCTTGTCTACCATCAACACTTGATGTTTTTCTCGATTTCTACCTTCATCAATTTCAGCATTACGAAGAGCTTGGGAATCGTTTCCGTTATCCCTTGCATATCATAGTTCGTCACGAAGTTCTACTAACTTGGTGATGGTGACTAGAGAATTCTGTCAATCACTATTTTATCTGGAAGATTAACTCCCACTTGATTCAAGTGATTGTAGTACCCAGACAATCTGAGCACATGCTCACTAGTTGAGCGATTCTCCTCCATCTTTTAGCTATAGAACTTGTTGGAGACTTCATATCTCTCAACTCGGGTATTTGCTTGAAATATTAACTTCAACTCCTGGAACATCTCATATGGTCCATGACGTTCAAAACGTCTTTGAAGTCCCGATTCTAAGCCATTAAGCATGGTGCGCTAAACTATCAAGTAGTCATCATATTGAGCTAGCCAAATGTTCATAACGTCTGCATCTGCTCCTGCAATAGGTCTATCACCTAGCGGTGCATCAAGGACATAATTCTTCTGTGTAGCAATGAGGATAAACCTCAGATCACGGATCCAATCCGCATCATTTCTACTAACATCTTTCAATACAATTTTCTCTAGGAACATATCAAAATAAACACAGGGAAGCAACAACGCGAGCTATTGATCTACAACATGATTTACAAGATACTACCAGGACTAAGTTCATGATAAATTTAAGTTCATTTAATCATATTACTTAAGAACTCCCACTTAGATAGACATCCCTCTAATCCTCTAAGTGATCACGTGATCCAAATCAACTAAACCATGTCCGATCATCACGTGAGATGGAGTAGTTTCATTGGTGAACATCACTATGTTGATCATATCTACTATATGATTCACGCTCGACCTTTTGGTCTCCGTGTTCCGAGGCCATATCTGTATATGCTTGGCTCGTCAAGTATAACCTGAGTATTCCGCGTGTGCAACTGTTTTGCACCCGTTGTATTTGAACGTAGAGCCTATCACACCCGATCATCACGTGGTGTCTCAGCATGAAGAACTTTCGCAACGATGCATACTCAGGGAGAACACTTCTTCATAATTAGTGAGAGATCATATTAAAATGCTACCGTCAATCAAAGCAAGATAAGATGCATAAAAGATAAACATCACATGCAATCAATATAAGTGATATGATATGGCCATCATCATCTTGTGCTTGTGATCTCCATCTTCGAAGCACCGTCATGATCACCATCGTCACCGGCGCGACACCTTGATCACCATCGTAGCATTGTTGACGTCTCGCCAATCTTATGCTTCCACGACTATCGCTACCGCTTAGTGATAAAGTAAAGCATTACAGCGCAATTTCATTGCATACAATAAAGCGACAACCATATGGCTCCTGCCAGTTGCCGATAACTTGGTTACAAAACATGATCATCTCATACAATAAAATTTAGCATCATGTATTGACCATATCACATCACGACATGCCCTGCAAAAACAAGTTAGACGTCCTCTACTTTGTTGTTGCAAGTTTTACGTGGCTGCTACGGGCTTAAGCAAGAACCAATCTTACCTACGCATCAAAACCACAACGATAGTTTGTCAAGTTGGTGTTGTTTTAACCTTCGCAAGGACCGGGCGTAGCCACACTCGGTTCAACTAAAGTTGGAGAAACTGTCACCCGGTAGCCACCTTTGTGCAAAGCACGTCAGGAGAACCGGTCTCACATAAGCGTACGCGTAATGTCGGTCCGGGCCGCTTCGTCCAATAATACCGCCGAACCAAAGTATGACATGCTGGTAAGCAGTATGACTTATATCGCCCACAACTAACTTGTGTTCTACTCGTGCATATAACATCAACACATAAAACCTAGGCTCGGATGCCACTGTTGGGGAACGTAGTAATTTAAAAAAAAATCTACGCACACGCAAGATCATGGTGATGCATAGCAACGAGGGAAGAGTGTGATCTACGTACCCTTGTAGACCGACAGCGTAAGCGTTATGACAACGCGGTTGATGTAGTCGTACGTCTTCACGGCCCGACCGATCAAGCACCGAAACTACGGCACCTCCGAGTTCTAGCACACGTTCAGCTCGATGACGATCCCCGGACTCCGATCCAGCAAAGTGTCGGGGAAGAGTTCCGTCAGCACGATGGCGTGGTGACGATCTTGATGTACTACTGTCGCAGGGCTTCGCCTAAGCACCGCTACAATATTATCGAGGATTATGGTGGAAGGGGGCACCGCACACGGCTAAGAATATGATCATGTGGATCAACTTGTGTGTCTAGGGGTGCCCCCTGCCCCCGTATATAAAGGATCAAGGGGAGGAGGCCGGCCTGCCCCTATGGTGCGCCAAGGAGGAGTCCTCCTCCTAGTAGGAGTAGGACTCCTACTAGGAGGGGGAAAGAAGTGGGGAGGGAGAAGGAAAGGGGGGCGCCGCCCCCCTCTCCTAGTCAAATTCAGACCAGGGGGGAGGAGTTGCGCGGCCCACCTTTGGCTGCCCCTCTCTCTCTCTCCACTAAGGCCCATATGGCCCATTACTTCTCCCGGGGGGTTCCGGTAACCCTCTGGCTCTTCGGTTTCCTCCGAAATCACCCGGAACACTTCCAGTATCCGAATATAGCCGTCCAATATATCAATCTTTATGTCTCGACCATTTCGAGACTCCTCGTCATGTCCGTGATCACATCCAGGACTCCGAACTAACTTCGGTACATCAAAACTCATAAACTCATAATATAACTGTCATCGAAACCTTAAGCGTGCGGACCCTACGGGTTCGAGAACAATGTAGACATGACCGAGACACGTCTCTGGTCAATAACCAATAGCAGAACCTGGATGCTCATATTGGCTCCTACATATTCTACGAAGATCTTTATCGGTCAGACCGCATAACAACATACGTTGTTCCCTTTGTCATCGGTATGTTACTTGCCCGAGATTCGATCGTCGGTATCTCAATACCTAGTTCAATCTCGTTTCCGGCAAGTCTCTTTACTCGTTTCGTAATACATCATCTTGCAACTAACTCATTAGTTGTAATGCTTGCAAGGCTTATGTGATGTGCATTACCGAGAGGGCCCAGAGATACCTCTCCGAAAATTGGAGTGACAAATCCTAATCTCGAAATACGCCAACCCAACATTCACCTTTGGAGACACCTGTAGAGCTCCTTTATAATCACCCGGTTACGTTGTGACGTTTGTTAGCACACAAAGTGTTCCTCCGGTAAACGAGAGTTGCATAATCTCATAGTCATAGGAACATGTATAAGTCATGAAGAAAGCAATAGCAACATACTAAACGATCGGGTGCTAAGCTAATGGAATGGGTCATGTCAATCACATCATTCTCCTAATAATGTGATCCCATTAATCAAATGACAACACATGTCTATGGTTAGGAAACATAACCATCTTTGATTAATGAGCTAGTCAAGTAGAGGCATACTAGTGATGTTTAGTTTGTCTATGTATTCACACAAGTATTATGTTTCCGGATAATACAATTCTAGCATGAATAATAAACATTTATCATGAAATAAGGAAATAAATAATAACTTTATTATTGCCTCTAGGGCATATTTCCTTCAGTATCAATGGGGTCTTCGTTGTCTTCGGCATCGCCGTCCGTACCGTCAATGTTCTCGGAGTCGTAATCAAGTGTATCGGTCGAATCCTTGACCGTGGCTATGAAGTGGGTGGTGGGTGGGAAGCAAAATTCTCCATCGTCAGCCCCTGGTCGAGCCGGATATAGTTCGGCTGTGAGTCCTCCGCCAAGGACAGGTTCTTTAATGAGTTTAGCACATCGCCCCAGGGCGAGTGCTGGAAGATGTCTGGGGCGCTGAATTCGAAGATCAATAAACGATCAACCTCGGAGTCTGCGGGCTCACGTGGTTCAGAACTTACGGCCGGAGACGAGTTCAGAGTTCCGCTGACAAAGACGTCGTGAGAGGTTAAGTCTATGTGCGGCTCCAACATCATGGAATCTGTGGCCTCCGTGGTGAGGTTGATCCTCCCTTCCTTGGATGGCGCGGCTTGCTCCGGATCTAGGGCCAGAGCGGTTACAGGAGCGATCTCCTGGATGCGGCCTGATGACAGATTTAGGTCATGATCATCGGGGTGACCGGGAGCAGCTATCGCGGTCTCGAATTCGGCGAAGATCAAGTCTCCACGGATGTCCGCAACGTAATTCAAGCTCCCAAATCTGACCTGATGGCCAGGGGCGTAGCTTTCGATCTGCTCCAGATGGCCAAACGAGTTGGCCCGCAATGCGAAGCCGCCGAACACGAAGATCTGTCCGGGGAGGAAATTTCCTCCTTGGACATCGTCATTATTGATGATCGAAGGGGCCATCAAACCTTTTGGCGACGCCGGAGTAGAACTCTCAATGAAAGCACCAATGTTGGTGTCAAAACCGGCGGATCTCGGGTAGGGGAGCCTGAACTGTGCGTCTAAGGTCGATGGTAACAAGAGACAAGGGGCACGATGTTTACCCAGGTTTGGGCCCTCTCTATGGAGGTAATACCCTATGTCCTGCTTGATTGATATTGATGAATATGAGTATTACAAGAGTTATCTACCTCGAGATCGTAATGGCTAAACCCTAGAGGTCTAGCTTGTATGGCTATGATAATGAGTCTCCCCTATCCGAACTAAGTCCTCCGGTTTATATAGACACCGTAAGGATCTAGGGTTACACAAGGTCGGTTACAAAGAAAGGAATCTACATATCCAGTTGCCAAGCTTGCCTTCCACGCCAATGAAAGTCCCATCCATACACGGGTACAGTCTTCGGTCTTCGTATCTTCATAGCCCATCAGTCCGGCCCATGGCTAACAGGACGGACGCCCGAGGACCCCTTAGTCTAAGACTCCCTCAATGGCCACGGTGGTCGGCAGTGGGGTGGCGACCACGACGGCCACCTCCCAACTTTGGGCCACTACGGCGGAGCGGGTGATGGCCCTAGTTTTCGAAGGTGGTGTGGCGGCAACGGCGGCCGGCAACAACTGCTGATGGGCGGTGGTGGCGGAGCGTGTGGTGGGTGTTCTGCTCACACCCAACAGGGACGCCACACGCACTACACTACCCAGGGGACTGCGCCGCCGCCACGGTGTAGCCTCCCAGCTGGAGCTGTCCTCTAATGACGGCGGAGTGGCTGAGCAACGATGACGGACCGGTGCCATTGGCGATTGTGGGAGAAGAAGACGAGATAATCTACAAGGAGGGAGGGGAAAATGCGACGCGGGACTCACCAGCCGTGAGGGTTTATATAGTAGGCTGGTAAGCATTGGGATTTTGTGGGATTTCATCGAGTCGGGCGGGAAGCTTGCGCGGGAACGGGCTCACCATTGTTTGGCCAAAAGAATGCCCCCGCGTGCTGCTCAAGGTTGTGCTCGAAGCCGTCTGCGACAGCGGGGTGACAAGATGTGCGAGAGGAGGATTAAAGGATACGTACACATACGGTTAATATAAAAATATTTCGATTTAATTACCTACTATACCCATGTCCAGGTTTATAAGTAGGATTTAACTAATAAAATACGAATGCATGTCGCCAAACATTATATCGTTGGATTCGTATTTGAATATAGTTTCCAGTTATGCAATCTCTGTAACATGCATTAACATTTTGTTGGTTAAATTTAAGGTTATATGCCAGCAAGCGTTTGCCCGCAACACACATGGCTTTTTCCATCACAAACAGCTCAGATGGATCAACTGTATGCCACATATCGCACATGCAACTCTAATCTGATTCGTGCTTGATGTCCCCGACATCGCTCACATAGTTCGTCTTATTTGCCACGTATCACTGTGCCGGCCTCTGCTCGCATCCTTCAGCAAGCTCTGCTCACCTTTAGGCGCCGCGGCGCGCTCTGCTCGCGTCTGTCAGCGCGCTCGGCTTGTGGACAGCTTTTTCTTGCGTGTTCAACTGCTATATGCATATATATGGTTGCTCGCCGTTGAGGCGACTGTGGAGCGCTCTGCTTGCGTCCCTCCGCGCGCGCTCTGCCAGCGGTTGGGCGTGCGCACGATCATGTCGGGGGCCCCATATGCATGTGGTTGCATCGCACGCGTTGCCACGCGATGCAGTTACGTGCGACATGATGGAGTTATGCGCTGCAAATTAGAACTGCCATCAGGGCCTGCCGATATTCCAGGCCGTCCGGCTTCCCCTTTAATTCATGTGGCCATTATAACCTTGATCTCTTCAACCTTTCGATCACGCCCCACAACACAACAAGCACACCCACGATGACACATAGAGAGGGGATGTCTAGCGGTGCTCTAATGGAGTTCGGCGAGCATAAAGTGGAGACCCACGCGAGGGAGATAGATCTCTTGGTGGTGTACACCATCGACCCGGCCATGGTGGATGACTACATCAACACCGTTGAGCAGTTGCTTGCTCGAGACAAGTACAAGGTGGTCGGCATCGACCTCCAGTACACTGCCGGTCGTCCCAACATAGATCAGAAGGTTATCGTCGCCCAGTTGTGTGTGCTCCATCATGTCCTCATCTACCACTACTACATGGCCATAGAGCCTTGCGACCGTTTCACCAGGTTTTTCAACAGCACCGACTACAAGTTCGCCACGGTGGAAACCACCTACAATGTAAAAGCACTCAGGGTTACGGGCTTGGCCTGCTAGAACCTTGTCAAAATCCATGAGAACTATAGGGTTTGGGGCAGCACGAAGGACTCCCTGGTTAAACTCGCGTCGGCCATCATCGACCCATACTACGAAGAGATGAAGTAGGATGCCAACAGAACACGTCCTGTATCCTGGCACGGTGCCTGGATGCGGCAAATGGATGAATCTCACATCAGGTTCGCGGCCAAGAGCGTGTACACATGCTACGAGATGCACATGCGGATCGCTGACATGAGGAAGTGCCTTGTTATGGAGATCGACGAGGTCGTATCGAGCCACAATCAGAGCAAGCGTCACAAAAAGTAGATGATGATCAGATGATCGCTTATCCTAGTTAATCATGCATGTAATATATAGTTTACTTTGGTGTGTAGAAATGTCATGTGTGTAGTAGCCATCTATGTAATTATGCATGTAATAGTTTACTTTGTTGTGTGCAAATGCCATGGTTGTAGTAGCCACCTATGTAAGTGGATGTTTAGTTTGGTTATGCAACCATGTCCTTATAAGTGTGTGTATATATATATGTTGTTGTTTTGTGTGCAATCCCATCGCACAACACATACGTCTTATTAGAAGCAATCGTCTGTGTTATAATCGGTCTTCGCACACATTTCCGATTACAGACCTGTCTACCGCGTATCACACAAATCTTATTATACTGAACCGTTTCTGTTCTCTTGTCTCAACGCAAACAGTTCATCCGAGTGAACCGCATGCCGTATATCGCACACACCTTGATCTGGCTGACCATTTCTTTTGTGTTGCCTAATCACAAACAGTTCATCCGAGTGAACCGTATGCTATATAGCGCACACATCTTATCTGGCTGCCCGTTTCTTTTGTTCCTCCTCATCGCAAACAGTTAATTGAACTGAACCATATGCCCTTCATCGCACACTCAACTAAAACCTGAACCGTGTTTGATGCATCCGTCATCGCAAACGTTTTGCACCTTTTTGACGGGTTTTTTACACCACCATTTGCGATTATTACATCACACACAATTTCGTCGAAAGGTCTCTAATCGTAGTGTCGCGTTAGCAGCATCCTGCAGTAGTGCTAGTCCATAAAGGATAGGTATTTAAGAGTGGTATAATAAAAACTTTCATGTAGATCACTAAATATGAAACAAATGTCTTAATTATATTGATGTTGTAATATGAAAGGGTATGAGTCCATGATCATTGGTTAGTAAGAATATCAATATTAAAGCTTGTTATTAACTACTCATTTAAGTGTTTGTTATGGAATGATGGGGATGTTTGAACATTTTTATGTCTGATTGAAATCCTTGAGTGCTATCATAACTGGGGGTGCGCGATGGTTAACTCCTACCAACCTCCTCCCTAGGGGCATGCGAGATTACTTTGCTTCGAGGGCTGTAAAACTTTCACAATAAGTATATGAGTTTTGTATGACAAATGTGAGTCCATGGATAATTGCGCACTCCTACGTTTTCGCAATTTGCTAGCCTCTTCGGTACTGTGTTTTGCCCTTTCTCACCTCGAGAGTCGGTGCAAACTTCGCTGGTGCATCCAAACCCCATGATATGATACACTCTATCACACATAAGCCTCCTTATATCTTACTCAAAATAGTCACCATACCTACCTATCATGGCATTTCAATAGCCATTCCGAGATATATTGTCATGCAACTTCCACCATTCCGTCTTATGGCATGTGTATTCATCATCATATTGCTTTGTATGATCATACAGAGCTGACATGATATTTGTGGCAAAGCCACCATTCATCATTGTTATACATATTATGCTAGATCATTGCACATCCTGGTACACTACGAGAGGCATTCATATAGACTCATATTGTTCCGGTTATCGAGTTGTAAGTAAATAAAAGAGTGATGATCATCATTATTAGAGCATTGTCCCAGTGAGGAAACGATGATGGAGATAATGATTCCCCACAAGTCGGGATGAGACTACGGATGAAAAAAGAGAGGCCAAAAGAGCTCAACAAAAATGAGAGAAAAAGAGAGAAGGGACAATGTTACTATCATTTTACCACACTTGTGCTTCAGAGTAGCACCATGTTCTTCATATAGACAGTCTCCTGAGTAATCACTTTCATATACTAGTGGGAATTTTTCATTACAGAACTTGGCTTGTATACTCCAATGATGGGCTTCCTCAAATGCCGAAGGTCTTCATGAGCAAGCAAGTTGGATGCGCACCCACTTCGTTTCAGTTTGAGTTTTCATACACTTATAGCTCTAGTGCATTCGTTGCATGGCAATCCCTACTCCTCGCATTGATATCGATTGTAAGGCCTCTCCATTGCTTAACGATCCACCGAGTTGATGCGAGTCTTTCTTCCCTTTTGACTTCTCCTATATATCTCTACCACTGCACTCTATTCCACCCTAGTGCTAATATCCATGGCTCACACTCATGTATTGAATGGAGTAAAAAAATGTTGAAGCGCGTTAAAAATATGTTATAATTTCTTGGTTTGACACCAGGGTGCTCATGATTTATACTTATGCGGTGAAGGCGGAGTCATGCCATGCTTACATAATTCAACGAGGAGGGATAACATTCATTAAACATCGTATATTTTGAAAAAGTAATGATTATGTTCTTATATTCATGGATATTATTATGTTGATATCAATTATCATCATTTCTTAGCATTTATAGCGTAAGGAGATTACATGATAAACATGCTAGGTAGCATTCAACATCAAAAACTCTGTTTCTATCATTTACCTACTCGAGGACAAGCATGAATTAAGCTTGGGGATGCTGGTATGTCTCTGACATATCTATAAATTTTTTATTGTATCATGCTATTATATTGCCAATTTTACATACTTCATATGCAAATTTATATCATTTTTTGGACTAACCTATTAACTCGGTGCCCAGTGCCAGTTGTTGTTTTCTTTTCTTGTTTTGGCTTTTTAGAAAATTAGTATCAAACGAAGTCCAAACACAATGAAACTTTACGGTGATTTCATCTGGACCAGAAGAGACCCTAGAACGTTTGGGAGGAGGCCAAAAGATCTACGGGAGAGTCATGAGCTCACCCGGCGTGCCCAGGGTCCCCCCTAAGCTTGTGGGTCCCACATAGCTCTGTTTGACCTAATTTCAACTCTATAAATTTCTAAATGTTCCCAAACCAACAGAGAGCCATCCGAAGCACTCTTTTCCGTCGCTGCAAGCTTCTATTCTTCCGTGATCCCATCTGGAGGCCTTTTTTGGTACTCTGCCGGAGGGGGGGCTGATCATGGAGGGCTTCTACATCATCCTTGCTACACCTTCAATGATGTGTGAGTAGTTTACCACAGACCTACGGGTCCATAGCTAGTAAATAGATGGTTTCTTCTTTCTCTCGATCTTCAATACAAAGTTCTCCATGATCTCCATGGATTTCTATCCGATGTAATCTTTCTTTGCAGTGTGTGTGCTGGGATCCGATGAATTATGGGTTTATGATCACATTATTCATTGAAAATAATTGAGTCTCTGATGTACTTTATTATGCATGATGGTTATAGCTTTGTATTTCTTTCTGATATATCTGTTTGGTTTGGCCAACTAGATTGATTTATCTTCAGTGGGAAAGGTGCTTTGTAGTGGGTTCAATTTTGCGGTGTCCTCACCTCATGACAGAAGGGGTAGTGATGCGCGTATTTGTATTATTGCCATTACGGGTAAGATGATGGGGTTCATTCACATTGCTGGAGTTTATTCTGTCTACATTATGTCATCTTGCTTAAGGCGTTAATCTGTTTGTCATGAACTTAATACCATAGATGCATGTTGGATAGCGGTCAATTGGTGGAGTAATAGTAGTAGATGCAGAATCATTTTGGTCTACTTGTCACGGACGTAACGCCTATATACATGATAGTTACCATGAATAACATCATAACTATGCGTTTTTTTATCAATTGTCCAACAGTAATTTGTCTACCTACCGTGTGTTATTATTAAGAGAGGGAGAGAGAGAAGCCTCTAGTGAAAACTATGGCCCCAGGGTCTACTTTTATCATATTAAAAAAGAAAAGAAAAAACCTTGCTGGAATTTATTTTGTTTTGTGATTTATATATTTACCACTACCAGATTTGATTCTTGCAAGTAACGAGTTCAAAGGGATTGACAACTCTCTTGCCCGTGTTGTGTGCAGGTACTGTTCATTATGCTTTGCATGATTTTCCTATTGGTTCGACAACCTTGATTCTCACGGAGGGAAATACTTATCAGCTACTATTGCTTCGTCCTTCCTCTTCATAGAAAATTCCATCACAGCTCACAAATAGCATGGAGCGGGCGGGATAGTACCGAGGCGACCCAGATGAATGCCTACGCTAATCTCGAGCATCCGACCGGCCAGGTTCAGCGGAATTGAACTTGTTGTGGTCGTCCGCACCCGCGGAGCTTCGACCATCTTAGCGCGAGCTGTGTCCCGCCTCGAGCTCGGGTCAGCTAGGAGCAGCGAAGGCCGGGAGGCGCCAGGTACGCGATCTGGCGAGGGCGGGGCGAGAACGTCAATCAGAGCAGGAACAGAGGACAGCGGCAATACACGGGATAGAACAAGATGGGCGTTCGACTCGAATCACGCGACATCTGCCCTAGAAGCAGGCGAGCCCACTAATGGGTTGGGCGCATCACGCGAAATCCACTGCCAGTGGGCCGGATCCGTTTGGGCTAAGGCCCATGCCCCGGGCCAATTAGGCCCCACGGGACAGAACGGGCCTAGTGCTGCGACCCCCACGCAACCATGCGTTCATGGGCTGACCGAGCTAGCGGAACGGGTGCGTGCAGCGCACACCCTCGGGCGCGATTTTGGGCCAGCCCAGTTCCTTCCCTCCCCTTCTTTTTTTCTGAAAAATTGGAAAAAATGTGCGTAGCGAACGATTCAAACATGCAACCTATACCATAGGGTAGCAAAGTTGCAACCACTTGGGACAACCCATCTCATTTGAAAGGTAGCTCATTTTTCTCCTTCTATTCTTTCTCCAAATCGCGACCGGTTTTCTTTTTCTTTCTTATCTTTTTCCTGTTTCTTTTTTGTTTCTTTTTTCTTTTGCAAATGCATGAACTTTTCTCAATTTTTTCAAAAAAAAAATTAAATCGATGAACTCTTTTTTTAGATTTGTGAACTTTTTTCAGTATCAATGAATTTTTTCAAATTCGTTGAACTTTTTTTCAAAATCGCTGAACTTTTTATCAAAATTAATGAAACTTTCTCAAATTTGATGAACGTTTTACAATCTGATTTTCTCTTTTAAAAATCTGTGAACATTTTTCAAATTTGATGGATTTTTAAAGTTGATGAACTTTTTTGAAAATCAATGAACTTTTTTGAAAATCGCGATCTTTTTTCCAAATAATTCAAAAAAATTAAGTGGTACAATAGATGAACTGTTATGTTCAATAAAATAGCGTTGCGGCCTTGTTATTATATATATGTTTGCCTCTGTTACTAATCACCAACGGCAAGTAGCCCGGGTTGCTGCTGGCATCTGTTTGTTCACACGGTGTGGTGAGTTCAATCCTGTAGAGAGCATCATTCCCTTTTATATTTCCTTTTTTTGGCAAGGTTTTTGCATTCATTGGTTTGCACGGTTCGTGGGCCGGCCCATCGCGGGGCGCTGCAGGCGCCAGGAGCTCGAACGGCTCGACCGAGCCAGCCGGTGGCTGCGGAGCAAGGCGGCGCACCGGCTCGACCTCCACCGTGCGGGAAGAGCTCCGGCCAGCATCGGTCGTCTGCTCTCCCACCGATGCAGGCGGCGCCGCGAACGGGGAAGGTGGGGTCACGCTCGCCGCGCTATCCGTGACGCCCGGGGCGGCTGGTCAGCAGCCACCACCGGGGCCCTGACACCGGGCCGTCGAGCGCCGCGCGAACTCGCCTTCGACGCCACGGCCGGGAAGTCGCCGAAAGACGGCGGCGCCAAGGAGACCGGCATCTCGATACCGCCGTCCGCTTCGCCTCGTCGTCGGCGATGTCAGCCCAGCGAAACGGCGCGGGCCGGGGCACCCAAGTCGGCCCCAGCGAGGATGGCGTCACCACCGCGCGCGCGCCTTGCCGTCCGGACGCACCGGCACCGCCGGCCGAGGCACCGCAGCGAGGCATGGCGCCCTAGCGTCGCCTTTCCCCGCGCCCGCAGCGGCTGTACGATTCCACTTCACTCCCGAAGGGCAAAAGCAGACATTCACTCTGCTCGGAGAAAAGAAGAAGTTGTCTGCTGTAGGTGAACCATCCAGTTCGGTACATGCTAATATCACCAAAGTATATAGAGATGAACAAATCAATTTTAAGGTGTGAACTTGCACCTTGCTCTCAAGTCTCAACGCCCACAGGGGCACAATACTCATATGATTTGCATATAAGTATTTACAGGCTCACAACGCAGCTTAACAACACACATGTAATGTTAAGATTCAACGGAAGTACAAACAGGCAAAAACATTTGTTGCGCCGACAATGTCTCAGCATTTCACTGGAGCTCTAGAGCTCTAAAGCTCCAGCACGACCCAATTCGTCCAACGGCTCAGGAGCTTCTCCTAGGGCTGGGGCTGATAGAACATCGGATTGCCCCGACATCTCCTTCAATTTGTCTAGAGCAGCCTTCGCGGCGCGGTTCGAAGCTATCTCCTTCTTTTGAGCATAAGTCGCGCTTGCAACCAGCACACCGTCAACAAATACATCAACCTTTGTATCCTTAACCCACCCATCTTTAGAGATATCCACTATTCGACCACTCTTTTGGCCAAACTCTAATAGCTCGCTTACGGGATGCCTCCCTAATGTCTCAAGCCTAATAAGTGGATCAGCCAACTTTTGAAAAACCTATTATCAGAGAAAGAAACATTACATTACCAAACTACAGTGAGAAACAACAGCCAAGATTTCGCAGTTCCGAGAAAGACATTTACCTGCCAAACTAGCTCTTGATTGTACTTGGAGTCAAGATATATGGCACCAATAAGAGATTCCACGATGTCAGACAGCACTTTTGGAGCATCCAATAGCCCATTGGAGTGGTATTCATACTGACACAATTCTTTCACAAAATCAGCAATCTGCAAACGCCAAAGCACAAGAGGCATCACATCAATCATACGTGGCTTTGCAGCATGTCAACATCTTAATTACATAAAAATGACCTTTTCATTGTTCTTCTCTTCATGCAACAACTAATAGGTATTAGTCGCAGACACAAGCATAAGAAAGGCTACACCAACAAAAAAACTAATACAATACCATAGAAGTGGGTGTGGTTACACATCAATCGTTTAGTATTAACTCTGGTGCATAAACAACTTGGTTTTTTTGCGGGAAACATAAACAACTTGATTAGCCGACATAAGCAAAAACTTGTTTTTCACATAACCTTTATGAAATCCCATGAAAAGAAAACATAAATAGACATAATAAGGTGGAGTCGGAACGCCACATTTGTGCTTTCATGTCTTTCCCTAAGAACCAACAACCATTTTATTACAAACAAAACGACAAGATAGCGAGTTTTCTCTATCGTTACCGTGGAATTTAATCCGCATACTTATATTTTTGACTACTTTCCTTAAACAACAACCATTTGGAAATGTATAAATGAGTTCGAGGTTTTCCCGCCTCGATCCAAATGGACCATTGGGTAACCTAGAATTGTACATGTCAATTGAATCTTTTGGAAAAGTATCACCTTGGTAGAATCTTTGAATCGCAGACTGGTGCTTTGACAAGATACTAAGGTAGGAGAGGGGAACAGAAAGAGATGGTTCCCTTTCACCCAAAATTACATCATACGCATATAACAAGGGATCGTACCCTTGAACACGGCAGAGAATTACAAGTGCCGTTTGAATCACAGGAGGAGAATAATAAAAAGGTGGCACACGTTTCAATCTGAGATCCATGGTGGGCACACTCTTGAGTCTTGAGTGACCACTCCATGAACATGTATGCTACTAGTCTACAGCCCCGTACATCCTAGCATCACTATGTGTGTGTATAAGGATCAAGTTTGGTTTTACTTTAACTATTTACAACAAGACTAGACAAGATGTATATCCAAGAATGAGCAGGCATGGAAACAAAATATTTCACCAAAATGACACACCACAAAGCAGGGGCCCGGCGAGTTGAAAAGGTCAGTTTTGACACGTCCCTCTCATGAACAGGGAACATGGCGCAACGCACGCACCGGAAAGGTACTAAAATTAGTAGTAGTAGACTAGTAGAAGGAGAGTGGCAGTTACTAGTAACCTGTTCCTCGAGCTTGGGCGCCTTGTGGCGGAGGAAGCGGTGGATGCCGTGGTCGACGGCGATGCGCGCGAGCTTCTCCTTGTCGACGTTGGCGGCGCGGAGCCGCGTGAGCGGGCCTGGCGGGAGGTCCGGATAGGTGAGGAAGACCTCCCGTGACACGAGGCAGGTGAGCACGCCGTCACCCAGGTACTCGAGCCGCTCGTAGGTGGAGTCGCCGGAGCGGTAGGGCAAGTAGAAGGAGCCGTGCGTGAGGGCCAGCCCGACCAGGGACTTGTCCTTGAACTCGTAGCCGAGGAGCGCCTCGACGGCCGCCACCTCCTCGGGGCCCATCGGCGGCACGTAGCCCGGCGGCGCCTCCTCCCGCTGCTGCTGCTCCCTCGGCATCGCGTCGGGGTCGTCGTCAGGTGCTGGCGGTGGCGACAGCGAGTGCGAGTGCGAGTGCGGGTCCATCGCGCGATCGCGCGGCAGGGGGTTATAGAGAGGGGGGGAGGCGAGGGCCGGCGCGCCGGCGCACGGGTTTTCTGGAGCTTTCCGGGGGGGCGGCCGGAAACGGACGGAAAAGGGGGCGATGGAGCACGGGAGCGCGCGCGAGAGGGGGCGGGGGGAGGGGGGATCTCTTAATTGCGCGGACGGAGTGAGGGAGTCGGATGGTTGGAAGCTGGGTGTGAATTGTGATCGATGACGACGGCTTGAGGCGAGCGGGGGTGGCTCTGGCTTGCCGTGCGGACAAAAACGGCCTCTGGACTGGACTGGACTGCCTTTTTGCCTTTTTGTTTAATGCTGGCTGTGTCTCGGGTTTGGGTCCTTGTGATGGCTCGGAGGCGTGACCACGGCGGAACGGCAGCGCCTCGAGGGGAAAGGGTCAAGCGGTGACGTGCTCGCCCCGTTGGGGCCTCCGAATTCGCCACGAATCAACGCCGTCGATGATGTATGAGATCTCACACGCCCACTGGTTCGAACATTGTTTTCTTTTTTTGCGGGGGGTTCTAACATTGTTTTGTGCGTCTTGGATCTTGGACAAGAGAAGATGCGGCGGTAGCTAAGAGAACCGTGTGTGTCCAGGATACTTTTTAACTTTTTCTTCTTCGAGAAACACCTTACACGAAACAGGCATTTGCCCAGCTTTATATTATACTAGTAAAAGGGCTCGTGCGTTGCAACGGGAGACAAAAATCATAAACTTCAATGAGCATGACAACATTTTGCTGCATCACCGATAACATTTTGGCGACCATTTTGTTCAATTTCATTAATAATTCGTAATAAACAAATTTTTAAAAATAATGAATATTTTTTTATTTCCCAAACATTTGTTTTAAAAATTGCAAACATGTTTTGAATATGCGACACAATCATTTTATGCTTTATTCAAAAATTTACTTAAAAGTTCTTTTTAAAAATTTTGGAGGTTTTTTTAAGTACCAAATTATTTAAAGGAGAAAAAACGATAATGGAAAAAAAATAAAAAAAACGAAATTTAAAAACTGACCGCCCGCACATGGGCCGGCCCTAATTGGAGCGCTGTGTCTTCTCGCTGCGTGCAGAGCGCAGTATAGAAGATCACTACTGCGTGGGATGGCCCAGGTAGGGGATTCCCAGTGTGAAATGTTTTTTGTCAACTTATAGATTGCATTGGTGGGTAATATTTTATTAGTTTGAAAGCAATTGATGACTTTAATAATAATTATTATTATTATTATAACGCATATGCCGTACATTGCAAGAAGATCAAATAAAAGATAGCATGTCCATCAAAACATCACGATAGCGTTCACACGCTGCCAGCTGGTAGCTACAAGAAGGTCCATGTCCATATCTAGAAGAAATGTATAATCATGAAACGACCTTGCAATGACATGCGTTCGACCTATAGCATCGTCAGTCATCCTTGCAACTTCCACGTGGTCGCCTTTGCAGTGTTTTTCATCCAACTGGTAGGACAAACGACCGTCCTTCCAACATCCATGTAATAATTTCGCAGCACTTTGGTCCGAATTGCCAATAGAAAAAAGAACAGCGGAGACTGATGTTACATTGACGTGTTTCTAGCTAGACGCAGTGGGCACTCGACCTTACAGCGACGCGTGCCGCTTGCAGTGTAGTGTTTGCCGTTTGAAGCAGCGAAACTTGAGCGAAGTTGCACGTAGATCAAGCAAGTATATTTTCAAGAAAAAGTTATAGCAGGAAAAATGCCGAGAAATGAAAAGATTTACGTTTGCAGCTCCAAACCAAATGCTTGCAGTACTTAAAGAAGGACGTGCATGCGCTGCATGAAAAAAAGAAGCTACCCCGAGGGTTGCAATCATTACCAGGGTTAGTTTTTTTAGACAAATAACCTGGGTTTTTTTTGAGAAAGACAAAGGATCTGAGTGAGCTGGTTCGGGGCGTGGAGACCAGAGTACATCCCCACGCTGCTGATTTTTGGATCGTAATCCAATGAAGCCTGGGAGGAGACCCATCAGCATATATCAGCCCAATATATGGCTAGCGTGCGAAGTTGGAGGTACTCTACGACGTAGCGCAAAGTAGCGATTGAGTCGTTTTTTTAGCAGAATTAGTACCACCTCGCATATATGTTTTAAATTTAAATTGAAAACGTAAATTCACAGGAAGAAAGCGTATTGTGACGGTGAACCCACGGAGTCAATCCGTGCTTTATTATTAGGGATAGATATAAAGCCTGAACGGCCGAACCGATACAAGGTGATGGGAAAATCCAAAAACGGTTCCTCAAAACATGCTTTTGCTTCGCTTTATATATAAAGTAAACACCAAACAAAGTACATGACAGAACGATAAAAAGTGGTCGCTTTATATATAAAGCAAACATCAAACAGAGTACACAGCAGAACAATAAAAAGTGATGGAGTAGCTCTCATACAATGCCGTCCTAGACTACCTGTATCAACTTTATATATGAAGTCTGAACGGCCGAACCAATACAAGATGATGGTGGGGAAATCCCCAAACAAACAAGACAAAAGGAAGAAAAAAACGACAACCGAGTGGGTGGCGAGAATGCCACCAACTCGAAGCCGAGCATGAAAACAAGAGGAACAAAACCTAACATGAGCCTACCTAGACTATGAAGTGTGCCGCTTTAAGAAACCACCAAACCGAAGCACCAAACACGTCAAGCTATAGCCAGAGAGAGCAAGCATCCGTGTCACGTCTTCAATATGCATCTCTATCTTTGGTGGGACCACCAAGTTCCTTTTTCTCCTCTTCTTTCTTTTGTTGTTGTTTTCTGTTATTGCATATGCACACACCACGCATACTTGGGCCTCATTCGCTGCTGGGCCGTTGCACTGTGTTGCTTCTGACCCAAGCATGTTTTCTTCTCTGCTCTGTTGATCTATCATTTTCCAGTGCATGCATAATTACAGAAAATGCCCCTGTTTTGTATTGTTAATAACTAAATATACATGCATTCAAATTAAACAAACTATATATGCAAAATGCTTAGAATTTTGTATAGTTTCACAATATCCAACTTTCATCCATGTTTAAAATGGCTAAACGTGATGATTGAATTAATTTGCATAAATGGCATGCCGAAATGGTTTATTTTGTAACTAAATAACCGTAGCTTCCAATTAAATAAACTTTAGTTGAAATAGGTACAGAAAAACAGCAAGGCCGCATATTCACATGTCTGATGGACAAACTAAGATCGCATTGCAACAGAACAGTAGAACAACACTTCAATATAAAAAAACATGGTATGGTAGATGGATGGAGTACATACTAAACAACAATGCATGAGGTATTCAGAAGAATGATGTATAAACTAGGCAGATGGCATTGAGACGGGGTAGAATGATAATATTTGAATTTGAAAACATATTGTGATGAATGGAATAGGTACCTGCAACAACGATGCCTCAACAAAGGAAACGACGTCTCAAAGATGCCGCCATCGTCCGTCAAAACCGGAGTCCACGCGATTTTCACCAGCGGACGCGCCATCCCGATCTTGTAGCTGACTGGAACCACGTGTTGCCTCGCCGACAAGACGCACACAACCGCGGGAACTCTGAGGACCGCCACTGTGCCGTCACCACAGCATGAGCACAACCCCGACCACCATCGCCACCGGCCACACCGCCTCGAGGATAGTACCAGCCGGTGGTCCGTGCCGTCTGCAGCCCAAGCCGCCAGGTGCCATCTGGCAGCAGATCTGGGCCAGCTCTCCGCCGCCGCCAACGCCTGACGCGTCGCGCTGCTGCCACCCTCGTGCAGCCATCCACGTGCTGCTGCGATCACCAGCACTGTTGCCGCACCCTGGCTCAGACAGATTGACCCGCGTTGATTCGATCCCGCCATGCGAGAGGGAGAAAGCACCCCGCTGCCACCAACGCCAGGCAGGCTTCGCCCGCCGGCGCGCCTAGGCGGCGGCAAGAAGAGAGGAGGAAGAGGTGGGCTAGGGGCCGGCGGCGGCGGGTGGCCTCCCCTGTCGCCCACGGGAGCAGCAGAGGAGGGTGATCCACTTTAGCAATGAGATGAGAATTGTTTCTTTTTCCTAGCAAAAAGAATGTCAGTCAGGACATGCCGCTGTAATAACGCGCATTGAGAGCAAAATGGAAATTTGCGCGTTACCGGCTGGTAGCGGCAGATCTCGGGCCGTTCATTGAGTGCTCACGATTCGTGCGTGGGAATAATGTATAAGTCGTGCATCATTTTTCAGACTAGTCAATGTGTACGTGCAATGCATGTTAATTTAGAAGTATACTAAATGCATGTGGATATTAATTAGGATATTATTTGCGTGTTATTATGTGATTAGCAATATATTTGGCATGAAATTAACTGCACGTTACACATATTGAGCGCTCGACATTGAAGCAGTCTAAATCGTTGGATTGACATGATTTAATGGCTAAGATTAATTGGATCTGCCGCTTTAGATCTTTTTATATTGGTATAGATGAAATACACTGCAATACTTCTGTGCATGTCAGATTGTACAATGAATTCCCTGCTTTTCAGTTAGATGGTTGCATGCATCCGCTGCCATTCCCTCTCTTCTCTCTCCCAAACAAATGCACCCATTTATTTTATGTTTGCTAACTTAAATAAAACTTTTTATATATTTGAACTCATGTAGCAAAGACCTTTAAAACAAGACTGATTTTTCAATACATTTTAAATGAGTTTAAAATTCATGAGACATGTTTCACCCGCTTGAAATCTTGTGAATAAAATGATTTCAAGCAGTTTCACAAATTGACATTTCAGTTTCATGTTGTTTTTCATTTTCAGAACTGACATTTCATTTTTCAGGCGTGTTTCAGAAAATTCATTTCTCTTTCAATTGAACATTTTTGAAAGAACATATTTTACTATTTTAAAATAAACCGTTTCACATTTCGTAATAATCGGTTTCACAAGTTGGCATTCCACTTTCATATTGTTTTCCACTTTCAAACATACATTTCACTTTCCACTGGCTTGTTTCACAAAAAACACATATATTTCAATTGCACATGTTTGAAATAACATGTTTCACTCTTTTGAAATAAACTGTTGCACATCTCAAAATAATCAGTTTCATAAGTTAAAATCTCAATTTATATAATTTTTCACTTGCAGAACCTACATTTCACTTTGTGTTTTAACAAAATCACATCTATTTCACTGTTATGAAGTAAACCGTTACACATTTTAAAATTTCAATGTCACAAGTTGAGATTTTAGTTTCACATTTTTTTCACTTTTAGAAGGTGCATTTCACTTTTCACTGGCTCATTTCACAAACATCACATCTATTTCAATTGCACATTTTTGAAATAACATATTTTACTCTTTTGAAATAAAATGATACACATTTCCAAATAATCGGTTTCGCAAGTTGACATTTCAGTTTCATATTTAGGTTAAATAGGTTTATGTGAAAAATGTTATTTTCACATATCTCAACGAAAGAAATAGGTTTGTCTTGGATTTTTCTCTGGAAATAGGTTGTTTCACATGAAATGTGAAATGTCAAAATTTAAATATATTTGAAATGTATCCAAAACTGGTCTAGTTTTAAAGTTCTTGACACGAGGAGTCCAAATATATAAAAAGTTTCATAAATGAGTGTATAGTTTAAAAGATATGATTGATTTAAATTGTCTAAGATGAAAGAAGTCTATGAATTTGTTCTACGGATAGACTGAGAGGAGATACCTGCATGTGTATCTTCTATGACAAAAGGTGTACTTTAGGCCCATCAAGCTGACACTAATTTGACTAAAAAAGAAAGATACAAAAAAAAATGTGTGCTATACATCTGGGTGGGTCATACGTTCTTACAATCTCAGAATAAATAAGTGGTCTCAGATGTACCGTAAGTGATGCAACCACACAAAATGACTTTGCTGCATTGAGTCTTCCAACCAAAAATATGAGCACCGGAAACTTAGTCATGAATGAACAAACATTGCTTTTACTAAACTGCTGGTAAGCTCTAAGAGAAACATGTAGCGCTACCTTATTCGTCTCTCCTGCAAACATCGAACCTATTCTTGATGTTCAAGTTCTCTTTGCACAAAGATGAGACTAGCTAAGTGAATTATTAGCTTTCCCAATACTAACGTCAACAATAGTTGCTGCAGATCATCTGCTCCATTCGTTTCCGATCGATCGACCGACTGTGAAGCTTATAGTTAAAATTAAACCACCGTCGTAACAAATCCAACACATTGCTCCACTATGCTCGAACTGAACCGTACATCGTCAACCGTACCTATGGGGAGTTAACCATTATATCTGGAATGAGGTGATTTCATGAGGGAAATCTTATCCAAGAGACCAAAATCCTGGCAAACACCCCCAGAGCCGTCAGATCAATCCTGGCGAACACCCCCAGAGCCATCAGATCTAGATCTGACGGTGGCAGTTTTCTGCCAAAATCTCCCCGGAATTCAAACAAACTGTACACATAAAATGCCACCCCCTTGTCTCACCCAGTACACATAAAATGCCATCAGGGGGTAGCGGGGTCCTTTCAAGATCCGGGCAAGCACCAGGTGTACTGTAGCTGAAATGGCATGTTTTATTTTTGAGAACTTGCTCATGGCCAGAATTTATAGCACAGTCAAAGCTTTTCACTGAGCTTGCCGCGCTGGGGGAGCTTGACTTGTATGCCGACTCCAATCTGTGAAGGTGATAAATTAAAGCTGTTAAATGTGTAATACCAAATTACGCACTATATTGACATGTGTGTACAAAAATAAGTTGTGCACACATATTTTCTATTTTGTACTTAAAGGTGAAACAAAGGTCAGCCATGCATTTAATTGAAGTCTGCATATGTTAAACAGAAGTGATTTCCATAATTGCAAACAATTAAGGGTCTGCACCAGACTCTCTGTGTGCACGTCGTATGTGTTATTTATTTCTGCTAGACCATCGACATTATTTCATTAGAAAGTAGGCCTGAGCCCGGCTTATATTGAAAGCCAAATATGATCCGCTCGACTAACTAGCAATATTCAGTACAAAAACATAGGTGCTGCAACTATTCACAGTATCGAGCTATATAACATGGTATGGACAGATAAATGTTAGTCTAAGTGAAAATATTTCTTATTTAGGCATAACTATAATGTTAAAATTTGTAGCTACGCACGGAGTACTTAGCTAGTGAAAATATTTCTTATTAAAAAAAAACTATAATGTTAAAATTTGTAGCAACGCACTGCACATACCTCATTTTCGACACCCATGTTTCCAACTTGAACATTGGCAATGATAGTCCATCTTCGGAGGACATTGATTATTTGGTATGTCACAGTAATTAGTGTCGACAGCCTATATTCTCAAGATTCGGACCAACTTGTATACCTGAAAATATGTTTTTTTTTAAGATATGCGTATCTGTCATACAGGCTAGTAGTCCTTGTAATCTACATACCTGAGCACTTCTAGATGCTAATGCCAATTCCAAGGAGTTGCGACAGCCATCAGCTCTAGAAGAAAGTTACCCTGCTTAGGTTAGATGCACAATACTAATACAACCAGAAAGAACAGCAAACAAAAGCATAGATTATCCAGTTGCTGCCAATAATACCTTCTGTCACTAGTCTTTTTCATATACTGACTACTCTTGAGTTCCCCACGGCCACCATATTTAGTTTCATCCGTGTTTAAGATAAGCTGGTTAAATGTAAAAAAAAAGTGAATACATAATAACATAATAATACTAGTTCTTGAAGCATATGAGTTCATTGTTTCGGAATGAATTGCTTCCTGAACTGAATAAATGGTGTTATTCTAGACAAAAGATGAGAGATATGGTAACATCTATACAGACATACTCCTTTCCAAATTATAGTGCATATAGTATATTTTTCTATTCAAACTTTGTGAACTTTGACGAAGTTTATAGAAAAAATGTCGATACATTTTTATAAATCTGAAGTATACGCACTATAATTTGGCAAAGAGGGAGTATGAGATAGTAACAGAACTAAATCTGATGTTAGCAAGTATTTGCCTCAAACTGAGATTCTATGCATTTCATCTGCAAAGCAAATGGAGTTCATTCTGAGCATTAAATTGTTTAATTTATTTGTGAGGCATTTAAAATTATTATTCTCACCATAATAATAATATAGTCGTAGCTCCAATATATCCATGCTATACTTTTTATGACCACAAAAGCAACACTTTCTTACCCAAAATAGAAGTATGAACTTATCTAGGGCTGTGACATAATATGTTGTCAGCACTACCGCTTTGTAGATGTAATAGCTCGTAGCATGCTACTCCCTCCGTCCCATAATGTAAGACGTTTTTTGACACTACGTCTTACATTTTGGGACGGAGGGAGTACATGATAAAATGTTCTCCCAGTTTCCCTCACTTTGTGCTATAAGACTATGTTTAGAAAAAATGAGTTATTTTCAATTAAGATGGACATGATGGAGAGATTTAACTGACCAAACATATTTATAAGTCAAAAATCTATGAGAATATTATAATTTCAGGTGGTGTAGAATTTTATGATATAATGTATTAAGTTGAATAATTTATGTTGAGAATTTGTTAAATATTCAAATTAAATGATGATAATTTTGTGCATAGCTAACAGAAATAATGCTTAGTATAAATAACTTACTTGGTATTCCCCAGCTTCATCCACACCAACACGATACAGTTGATAGGGGACTTCTGGATTGAAATTAAATACAAAAAGGAAAGGCCCCCTTGTGAAAGATATCACCTACCAAAGTGAGTAAATATGATTAGCAACAGTATAAGTCCCTCATAAAGCATAATTGGTTTCAGAATAAAAACAACTGTATGTTTTCTGTTAATTTATAAAATAGGTTTGAGCTATTAATAACTGAAAAACTTCCATACCATGTTTGTATCGTCACAGTGATGAACATTGAGTGAACCTCTCGAAGTTACCCTTTCATTTTCATCCAAGCTCATTATATCCTGGGGTAAAATTGCTGAGTTAGTAGGATTAATCTCCTGGAGGTATAAAATCAACACTTGAATGATCTGGAAGCCTATAATAGTTGAGAAAAAAAATAACTTTTGACGCAACATCAAAAGTTCCTGGCAGATGCAGTATTCTAAACAATAACACTTTTGGGTTGAATATATTGTGACTAGCACAGTGTAGTAAAAATGTGACGCTTCACATTTCTAACCTATGCAATGTCTGACATATATCCCTCAACTTAACTTTAGCTACACATATACAGACGAAATATTTAAGATTGGCAACAGAAAATTACCCTCAATAGAAGAGCCAATATTACAAATACACAATTGTTTTTCTTTTTGGTCAATGAATAAGACTGGTACGGAACATCCAGAATGTCATAATTAATTAGGATTATTAACACGAATAAGAACAAATTCAAGCTACGTGACCACTCTATAAGAACTATAATACCGCAACTTTGAAAATCTCCAAAGCCCAGCCCCCATGCTTGACTGGTAAACAAACTAGCATCTCTTTTGTGTTTCATGCTTGCTTCACATGAAGAGTTAACATAGAGTAACTACATTATAAACCTCAAGCAATATGCCCTTATATGCTACCATACACTTTTAACTTACTTTAAATATGGTTAACCACATATGGGCAACAGGGCCACCTGTACATGGGTCAACCCATATAAATGCCCTCCAGTGGATCCCCAGGTTCACCGTAGTCAACCCATATAGTAGTATTGAGCGAAAGAATGGAAGACCATTGTTTTCAACCCAACACAGCACAGGGATAACTTCTGTGACTAAGTCTAAGCTGAACTTACAGACATCATTTCGCCAAAAAAGAAACATGCAAAACATATGCGCTGTATAGCAGAGACAATCAACGCTCCATGATCTGGCAAAAGAGTTTTAGTTTGCAGTGACAAGTAAACTGACAAGTAATTTTAAATCCCTTCCAAGAAAATAGTTACATACTTTGTCAAAATTGAAAATATGCTTGTGAACACCCTTGTCCAATAGTTCCCACTGCCGACAAGCTAGGTGGAAGGAATAGCCATTGCTTGACATGGGAAACTCAATCCTCTGCAATCATTCAACAAAGAACTTAAACGCTCTTGTACAAATTGAGTACGGACCCAAAATTCTGGGAAGAAATAAAGACTGTTAAATTCTAGAAACCATGTAAGTAGCTGACCTTTGGATGAGCAAATTCATTACCCATGAAATTGAGATATGCACCTCCACTCGTTGTAAAAGTAATCAACTTGATTATCTGAAACACGTTGAAAAAGATTGAAAGTGGCAGGAAGTAATTGTTAGTACTTCAACTATTCGCGAGTAAAGGTTGTTACTAGAAATACCATGAATATAAAGACTCCTCAGTTCACCACTTACTAAAGTCACTTAGCTTTCACAGATACTAGTTTTAAGTCTTTGACATAAAGATGATAATATAGCAGAGGGCCCTTCCTGTTGATCAATATAGGACAACCCCCAGCAGCTTACGCCCATGTACCAGTGAACATGGTTGGATATCCAGCCGAGCTGCTTACCGTAAACCACTACTCCAGAAAATAAAGAGCTTCCTTAGGAGAAGATCATATTAAGGCTTGCTGGTTCTATGTTTATCAAGTCGCCCATTCTAGGCATCTCCCTGACTGGCAACTGAACTCCCAGTGGTACAGGTGACCAAGTTGTCGACCAGTAAAAAGAAGCAGGTCGAACAGGTTGAATCTGTGGAAATGTGCTTAAAGTTGGGGTGTTTGGGCACCCCATATGGCTATATCCACACTCTACAGGGTCCTGGCCGTTCCTGTTCTCCTGAGCCAGTATATGTTTTCTATCATCTGATTCACACTGATTCATCATATATATCACAAAAAAAATTGCACTCATTGACGACATTCTGGATGGGTTTAGAGATCACGTCAATGTTAATGTCATAGTTAAATCCTAAATGTATAAATTTGAGTGTAAGACAATCAGCTATCTCGGACAGCAGTGACATTAAGACCAGGCAGATTCGCCTGATAAATGTTGAAAGTAGTGCACGAACCAAACTACAAGTTTTGCGCTGTCTGTGCAGACTCACAGTAGTATGATCTACTAAAGAATAGTAGCAAGGTAGGCCCATTTCCTAATTTTCCGTCATCTGTCACTGGTTACCCTTAATTTATGAATGTAAGCATTGTTGAAAACAAATAAATTGAAGGAAATGACAAGCATGATCCATGGAAATTCACTGTATCGGTAGCTAATAAATCTAATTAAAGGGGTGATGCAATCATGGATGGGTAAATGGATATACAGTCACAAGCTAGGAACAAACTCATACCTTGAGCAATGAGGAAGCCTTGAAAATCAAATCATCATCCACTGACCCACTAGAGTACATTCCTGTATTAAGAATTATCTCGGCAAAAGACTTCCGCCCTGATATCGACTGTCAAAATATCAGATGTAACAATTCTATCACAAAGTCAATCAAGAAGAATAAAAATTATAATTTTATTTTTTATAAAAAAGGAAACTACACACTGCAGCTTGCGTTTCACAATACTACATATCATTTCCAAAACCCCACGTTACTTTATTTCCATTAAATGGCATGGACTCCCAACAGGAAAGACCAATTGGTACATCAGGGTCTATTGGGCCAGGCATTGTCAAGGCTACCTTTTGTTGTACAGGTAAGGTAGAAAAACAGCTACAACTCCAACATGTCCCAAGTACTTCTTGATGTAGCTATCATTTTGATAAGCTCCACCAAAACAAGTAGACGCCACGCTTTTACGGCCCTTCCAAAATGCTAACGCATTTGGGTGAGGTGGCATACAAGCTGCAAGTCTCAGCCAGCCATCGTTCACATTGGGGTTCTCTCCAGAAGTCCAACACGATGCTTCTAGATGCAACATCAACACTTCTGTTGATGCACCATGGGCTTGATTCACCTACTCCCTTGGGCATGTTTTGTGGCAGTCACGCTGAAGATGTATGGTAGGTGCTCGCTCGCCAGGCTGATCTCATAGCTACTTGGAGGATGTTGCGGAGCTCAAGCATCATTATCCCTTGTTCCAGCTCGAGATGAGCCGCTTTTGAAGAAGGGAGAAATGTCTTGGAAGACCTTCCACATGGCCACAGGATCAATAGGCGATCATCCATAGCCAATTGCTCAGGATTAGAAATTCATATTATTTGTCTATAAAGTTAGGAATTTAAATGTTCAAGGCAAGTTAGGAAAGAGTAGACTGAGTTACTGGGCTATTTTTTTCAGATAATGGAAAAAATTATTAGCCTCATCATAGACATGACCTCCTAAGGTCGGCTGTGCAGATCAAGGTCAAGCTAAGGTCTAAATCCTAAGCCATAACACCTACAGATATCATGTATGTTAGGTTCTGGTGAAGATGCACAAGAGAGCATTTGAGCAAGTCTGAGACGGAAATAGGGTGAAACACAATATAAAGAGCAAAAGAAACTAGAAGTTGTTTATGGGCTAAGTGTCTGAGGAAGTGACTTTTATCTTAAAAACAAGATTTGGTCTGTATGAAATATAATATGCTCTTTTCTTTCTAAGCATGATGATACAATTGGCGCCCAGAAAAAGATATACGCAAACCTGGTTGTGATTTTCAACGTAAGATAGCATATGATGGTTGCTGCTTATCAATACTTTCATAATCTGCAAAATGATCCAAGATAGCTATTAGACATGAAATATGATACTTCTAGTCTACATGGTGCCAATAAGATGATGCCATGCGAAAGTCTAGATAGCATGCAAACCTTGTTCATGCTCCACTCTCGCTCTGGAACATTTTCAAGATGCCACAACCACATTTCTGGAATAGAAAGATTGGCCCAGTAGTCAAATCCTAATCCGCCTTGGGTGGTTGGTTCACACAACCCAGGATAATATGTTGCCTATAAAATAAAATTAAGAAATGAAACAGAAGCACTGGTTGTCTCAACGTATATCAGTTGCTGGAATTTGCAAATATCATCCACTGAATAGTTGGTGAGAACAGTTATCCCTAGACACTGAACAAAACTATATATGCCTTGTATTCTGTTCAGCTCTGTTAGACAAGACTCGATATGAGAATCACTTACTACTTAGTAGTTAATATCTAACAGGTTAGCACCACGTTCAACATGGGTAAACTACTCCCTACATTGCAAAATATAAGGGGCCCATGCATTTCAAGATTTAAAATGTGGGTCATGTGACACAAAGTGACATATCATTAGAAAATGCTTTTCAATACCAGCCCAATCATGTGATTTTTCATTTTTGTATCACATAACTCACACTTTATAAGTCAGATTGTTGATCAAACTTAATTCATGGGATGTGTGAGGCCTTATGTTATGACCGGCGTCACTTATAGCCGGAGGAGGCCCAATGGCGCGTCTAGTTAGGGGCTTAGCCCAACTTATCTTTATTTTTATTAGCACCTCGAGGATTATATAAACACTTGTAAGGCCACATTTTGGAATTAAGCAATAAGTCATAACTATTGCCCGGCTCCCGAAGGGAGCTGGAACCCTAACCCTAGCCGCCTCCTGCGCCATCTCCTCCTCAGCTCCTCCTCAGCTGCGCGACCACGGCGCCGTCGCACCGCCGCTCGCGCCCAACTCCTCGCCACCCTCCCTTCCACCCCTACAACCTAAGAGCTAGGCCTGGTAGGATCCCAACTCCTATCAATCTGGTATCAGCTGTCTCGGGATCGGTCATGTCTACACCTCTTCCCACCACCACTCTTCCGCCGCTGACCACCACCATGCCGCTGGCCACCTCCGCGGCTGGGGCGCCGTCCTTGTCAGGCCCGATGTACTCCGCTGCCTGGACGCCGCCGATCACCACCCCCGTCGTCTTCACCCCGGAGGAGATGACGGCTGCCCTCCGGGACCTCACCCAGGCGGTTTCGCCGTCGCCGCCGCAGCTGCCGCCATGGCAACCACCCCCCTCGGTGACCCCTTCACCCCCACCGCGCAGCAGCCGCCACCCGCGGCACACATCGGCGCCTCCACCATGCAGCAGCAACAACCCTCCGTCGCCCCCACCGTGGCGCTGCCGCACCAGCAGCTGCAGCTGCCGCCGCCGCCGACCTCAACCCAGGGTGCCCCAACGACGGCTCAGGAGGTGCCCATCCACCAGGTCCGGTTCCCTCCATCGCCATCACTGCTACCAGCCTGGCTCACCTGGTCCCTCGAGCCGGTCTACATGACGGCCTCCGGACAGCCGCACGTGCTACCCCCACCGGTGCCGCCCTCGGCCATCTAGTTCGGTGGGCCCTCGGGCTCCGCCGGTGTCGACGAGCCCCTGTTCCAGGGTGGCCCTCTGATGCCCACCTACTCGGCGCCGTCGTCCTCGCTGCTCCGCGCCGATGAGGTGTACCCCTCCGTCGTCCACGGTCAGACGCTGCCGCGCTTCACCAAGCTTGAGTTCGCCACCTACGACGACATCATGGACCCCCTGAACTGGCTCAATCAGTGCGACCAGTTTTTCAGGGGGCAATGCATGCTCGCGTCCGACCGCACCTGGATCGCCTCCTATCACCTCCGAGGCGCCGCACAGACGTGGTATTACGCCCTCGAGCAGGACGAGGGCAGCATGCCCCCATGGGAGCGTTTCCGCGAGCTTTGCCTCTTACACTTCAGGCCGCCGATACGCGGGAGCCGGCTGGCGGAGCTTGGGCGCCTACCCTTCACCTCTGCAGTGCAGGACTTCGCCGACTGCTTCCAGGCCCTGGCGTGACGGCTCGCCAGCGAGCCAAGCTCTTCGTTGGCGGTCTGTCGGATCATATCCGCGTGGACGTGGAGATGTGGGGACCACAGGACCTCCAGACGGCCATGTACTATGCCCGCGCCTTCGAGCGTCGCGCGGTATCCATGCAGCAGGCGTCACCGTCCCAGGGCGCCCGACAGCCCGCCTGGCCGCCACCGACACCACCAGAGCCGGGGCGTCCGGCCCAGGCCCCCGCAGCGCCCCTTCCGTCGGCTCACCCCGGCCGAGCAGCTCGAGCGCCGCCGTCAGGGGCTGTGCTACAACTGTGACGAGCCCTACGTCCCGGGCCACGTTTGCCCGCACCTGTTCTACTTGGAGGCCGCGGACTACATTGAGGAGGACGCCACCGCCGCCGGGCTGGGCAACCCGGCCCCTCCATTGGCCGATGAGATTCCCCCGGGGCCGGCTCAGGCAAACGCCCTCGTCGTCTCCCTCCATGCACTCGCGGGCATCCGGACGGAGAAGACTATGCTGCTGCCGGTAAGGATCAACAGCAAGCGGTTCCTCGCACTCCTGGACACGGGCTCCACCCACAACTTCCTGCCAGGGGCCACCATGCGCCAGGCAGCCGACCGGCGGAGAGCAGTTACGCGTTACCGTGGCAAACGGTGACCGTCTCCACTGCCAGGGTATTGCTAGGCATGTCCCCATCATCATCGGCGCCGAGCACTTCACCGTCACCTGCATCGACATCGACTTGGGCTGCTTCGACTTCATCCTCGGCGTCGACTTCTTGCGGACTCTAGGTCCCATCCTCTGGGACTTCGACGCCATGACGATGATTTTCTGGCGCCTGAGTCGCTGCGTTCAGTGGGAGGGCAGCGGCTCCTCAGCCCCAGTTGACGGCGGCCGCCGTCGACGCAGAGCATCCCCTCTTGGCTAGCCTGTTGCAGTAGCACAATGACCTCTTCGACGAGCCGCAGGGCCTGCCACCTGTCCGGCCCTACGAGCACCGTATCCACCTGCTGCCGGACACCGCTCCCGTCGTTGTGCAGCCGTACCGCTACCCCCAGCTACAGAAGGACGAGCTGGAGCGGCAGTGTGCGGTCATGCTCGCCCAGGGCATCATCCGGATCTCGACGTCACCGTTTTCCGCGCCGGTGCTCTTCGTGCGCAAGGCCGACGGTTCGTGGCGTTTCTGCATCAACTATCGTGCTCTCAACGCAAGACATCCAAGGAAAAATTTCCTATCCCCGTCGTGGATGAACTCCTGGACGAGCTACACGGGGCACGCTTCTTCACCAAGCTCGACCTCCGTTCGGGGTATCACCAGGTGCGGATGCACCCGGACGATGTCACGAAGACGACCTTCCGCACTCATCATGGCCACTTCGAGTTCTTGGTGATGCCCTTTGGCCTCTCCAATGCCCCGACGACATTCCAGGCGTTGATGAACGACGTGCTCCGCCCCTACTTGCGCCGGTTTGTGCTTGTTTTCTTTGATGACATTCTTATCTACAGCTCATCGTGGGCGGAGCACCTGCAGCACGTGGCCATCGTCTTCAACGAGCTTCGAGCGCACCATCTGCACCTCAAGCGCTCGAAGTGCTCATTCGGCACGACATCAGTCGCCTATCTCGGCCACGTCATCTCGGCGGAGGGCGTCGCTATGGATGCCGACAAGGTCGCAGCGGTCGCGGCTTGGCCAACGCCGCAGTCGCCACGGGCCCTCCGCGGCTTCTTGGGCCTCACTGGATACTACCGGAAATTCATCTGGGAGTTCGGCCTCATCACGGCCCCCACTTACGTGCCTGCTGCGCCGCGACGCCTTCTCCTGGGATACGGAGGCGACCGAGGCATTCCAGACCCTCAAGCAGGCTCTCACGATGGGGCCGGTCCTCCAGATGCCTGACTTCGACAAGCTGTTCATGGTGAACTGCGATGCCTCGGGCGTGGGGTTTCGCGTCGTCCTCCATCAGGGTGATGGGCCGCTTGCGTTCTTCAGCAGGCCCTTCGCCGCGCCCCATCACAAGCTCGCGGCCTAGAGAGGGAGCTTATCGGCTTGGTGCAGGTTGTGCGTCACTGGCGGCCATATCTTTGGGGGCGACCGTTCCGTATTCGCACGGATCACTATAGCCTCAAGTTCTTGTTGGACCAGCGCCTCTCCACCGTGTCGCAGCATCAGTGGATCAACAAGCTCTTTGGCTTCGACTTCACCGTCGAGTACTGTCCGGGCCGCCTCAACACCGTGGCCGACGCACTGTCCCGCCGCGACACCGACCACGACACTGACACCGTCGACCCAGCAGGGGCGGCCCTCTGCATCCGCTCGGGGCCCACCTTCGCTCTCATCGACGACATCCGCCGGGCCACCGCGAGCGCTACGGATGCGCAACTCCTTCGGCAGCGCCTCGAGGCCGGCGACCTGGAGGAGCCGTGGCGCATGGCTGATGGCCTGCTCCTGCATGGGCGCCGGCTCTTCGTGCCGGATCATGGCGACCTCCGTCACCAGGCCCTACTGCTGGCCCACTCGGCCGGCCACAAGAGCGTGCACAAGACCCTTCACCGTCTCCGAGCAGATTTCTACATCCCCGGCGGCCGGGCGCTGGTGCCAGACTGGGTGCGGTCTTGCATGACGTGCCAGCGCAACAAGACAAGAGACACTGCAGCCGGCGGGGCTGCTACAACCCCTTGAGGTGCCCTCTCAGGTCTAGGCCGACATCTCCATGGACTTCATCGAGGGCCTCCCAAGGTGGGCGGCAAGTCTGTCATCCTTACGGTGGTTGACCGCTTCCCCAAGTATGCGCACTTTATTGCGCTCGGCCATCCCTACACCGCCGCCTCCGTGGCGCGTGCCTTCTTCGACGGCATCGTCCGCCTCCACGGGTTCCCCTCTTCGATCGTCAGCGACCGTGACCCGGTGTTCACTGGTCATGTCTGGCGCGATCTCTTCCGGATGGCGGGCGTGAAACTGCGCTGAGTACGGCATTCCACCCCCCGACGGACGACCAATCTGAGGTGGTCAACAAGGTGATTGCTATGTACTTGTGTTGTGTTATAGGTGATCGTCCCCGGGCTTGGGTGGACTGGCTCGCTTGAGCGGAGTACTACTACAACACCTCCTACCACTCCGCCCTGTGCGTCACACCTTTTGAGGTGGTCTACGGCCGTCCTCCACCACCCATCCTGCCGGTTGACCCCGGGACGGCCTGCACGGAGGCGGCTGGCGACCTTCTCCGCAGCAGGGATGAGATCCTTGCCGAGGTGCGCCAGCGTCTTCTCCAAGCCCAACAGCTGTCCAAGAAGTACTACGACGGCCACCACCGCAAGGCGGAGTTTGCAGTGGGCGACTGGGTGTGGTTGCGGCTCCTTCACCGCTCCATGTAGTCACTGGATCCGCGCGCTAAGCGCAAGCTGGGCCCTCACTACGCGGGACCGTTTTCCGTGTTGGAACGCATCGGCAAGGTCGCATACCGCCTTCAGCTTCCGCCCGGCACTCGCATCCACGACGTCTTCCATGTGGGCTTGCTGAAGCCTTTCCGCGGTGATCCGCCGGCGGCCGCGCCGGCGCTTCCTCCAACCTCCGATGGACGTCTTCTTCCGGGCCCAGCGAAGGTGTTGAAGGCCGAGCAGCGCCGCGTGTGGCGTTTGTTGATCCAATGGCAAGGCCTTCCGGAGAAGGACGCCACTTGGGAGCAGCTCGAGGAGTTCCGCCAACATTTTCCAGACTTCAGCTCGAGGACGAGCTGTTTGCGCAGGCGGGGAGAGATGTTATGACCGGCGTCACTTATAGCCGGGGGAGGCCCAATGACGCGTCTAGTTAGGGGCTTACCCCAACTTATCTTTATTTTTATTAGCACCTCGAGGATTATATAAATAGTTGTAAGGCCACGTTTTGGAATTAAGCAATAAGGCATAACTATTGCCCGGCTCCCTTCAGGAGCCAGAACCCTAACCCTAGCCGCCTCCTGCGCCATCTCCTCCTCCCCAGCCGCGCGACCACGGCGCCATCGCGCCGCCGCTCGCGCCCAACTCCTCGCCACCCTCCCTTCCACCCCTACAACCTAAGAGCTAGGCCTGGTAGGATCCCAGCTCCTATCACCTTACATTTTGCAACAGATGTGGTATGTGTCCATACCAAATTGCATGCCTAAAACCACTAACTATTTCACATGAACAAAAAATTACATGAAAGGAACAGCTAGTACAGCAGCAACTTACATCCTCTGCTATTGTTATAATATCTGGATGGAGTTCATGTAACATCTCATTTGCTAGAATTAGGTATATCAGCGCATCCTTGTCAACGTATTGATTGCAATACCTATAATCAACATTGGAATGAGCATAAAGAGACTGGGGAAAGGTGACAAGTATATTACATAAACAGCAATGAGTATTGAATGAAAACATGGAGGAGACGTTCAAAAGAGCATGAAAATTGGAACATTGGATAGCACTTGCAGTTCCTCACTGCACACAGGATGACATCAAATTGATCACTAGGATATGCATTCAAGGACCAATAGAAGGCCTTCCCTTTGACTTCCATCTATGTTGTAAGTCAGTAGAACATTGATATGTGGCTTGATTTGTTTAGAATGTTTAGCCGTAGTACCAGCAGCTCCTGGATGGGGATTTGTCAATGACAAATGGATGCAGCTGATCCTTAGCAAACAGTAACTGCCTATAAATATGCTCCAGCTTCTCCCACACACAACGGGGCACTTTCCTGTTTTGTGATCTTGCTATGTGGCTATACTTGGTTTCAAGCAAGCAGATAAGTCCAGCGAAGTAGGAAATATAGATGGGAACGGGGGAACCACACCAAAAAGAAGGTATCATCAATGTTCTCCAATTCAGGTTTACAGGTTCGGCATGCTGAGAGTTAACCTAAATCAGATTATATTTAACCTAGACATAATTCTGGATACAGTTATATGTTATCCAATAGTTGTCAGCATCAGGATCCACGGCTTGACAAGGTTGTCCTCATGTTGACAGGATCAAGATATGATAAGATCACCATAATCTCGGTTCTGAGGAACTGAGCCTAGGTTGGTGGGAGGTGTGACTGTACACCCCTTATCGTGAGGTTTGGATCCTCGAATTACAGCCCCATTCTTCTTCTTTGAAGAGCATATAGCTAGATCCTCGTAGATATCCATGACTCAGAATAAATTAAATATCTAGAACCTTGTTTTATAGTGTTCTACTTAACTTTGATGCTATGTACGACCAGGGTCAGAACGACCACATGTCATTGTAGGCTAGAGAACAATGTTCTCGCAACATTGTCTTACCACACAAATACAATTACAGATGTTGATACAAGCAAACGAGTAGAATAGAGAAATAGTAGCAGAGTGAGAACAGAAAATGCAATGTTAGTTGGCAGTGGTACTGTCCCCAAAACATGCTAGTACGGAGTGTAGATCCTCCCAATGTCAGATCTATATTTGATGGATACATGAGTGTGTCCCATTTCCGTCCAATTGAGAACAATTCAGTAAAATATAATACAAGACGGCCAAATAATGTTGACTGTAAACAGTAGTTAACGCTTACTCTTCTATGGCACCAGTAAATGTAGAAAAACCATTGTGGGTATATAACATAGAAGAGAGTGAGTGAAACTGGAATCCATCGATCTTGTATTCGGTAACCCACCTAACAAGTAAGAGATCCATAAGTACCTAGGTAGATAGGAAACCGAAGAACAAAGAATAGAGTATGAACAGAGCTTTCACTATTTTACCAACTTAAATTAGACAGCAAGAAGTGCAGAACATCAACATCATCATATTTGAACATTCTAGTGCCCCAGTATTTGTGATGCCCTCTTTTCCCTGACAAGGATACATTACAACAAACATGTTGAAGTAGCAAAGAGCCAAAGAAGCACACAAGTACCTCGGACAAAGAAATGAAATAGAGTATGTAAAATATTCAAAGTGCACCACTGAAAAAAAAAAGATGAAGCATCGAATGCAAGCATCCCGAGGGCTTTAGACCCACCCGCGTCGCTCTCCAGGGGGGCGGCTCAGGTGACCTAACCCCGCCACCGCCGCCACCACCCCCTCCTGCTCCCTCCCCCCTCGCCGCCGTCGGGCGTCCCCGCCGGGCTTTGTGTGGCGGGCCTTTTCTCTCTCGTCACGCGTGGAGGCCAGCCCTGGATGGCGCGCCGTGCGTCACGGAGCTGCGCGCCGGCGCGGATCTGGCCCTCCAACCTCTTCTGCGGCGCGGTGGCGCTGGATGCTGGGGCGGCGGCCCCCTCCTCTCTGTCTTCCTCGCGGTGGAGGAGCGGCGGCTGGCCGTTTTGGCGGCGGATCGGGGCTTTTCTGCTCGGATCTGGTGGACTAGCGCCATCGGCGGATGCGGCGGTGTTGGTTGTCCTGGGCCGCGTGGGTGGCAGGGCGGCTGCGCGTGGTGGAGGCCCCGGTGGCGATGGAGTTGCTGATCCCATCCTACTTGGCCGGAGACGGCCCTCTCGGCCGGGCTGGTGTCTGGCGAGGTGCAGTGGTGTGCCCTGGCTAGCGTGGTGCTGGTTGGGGCTGCTAGTCTCCCCAGGCCAGTGGCCTCTGCGTGGTGTAGGTGGCGCTGCCGGTGGTGGGTCTGGAGCTACTCTCTCCCGGCGCCTGTCCGTTGGTGGATGGTGGAGGGCCTGTGCCGCGGATCTGGTGCAGGCACGGCGTGGTGGTGGCCCGTGACGGCCTGCAACATCGGCTGGTCGCGCGGGTGCGTGCCCGGCGGCTCCAACGCTTGGAGCTCGTCGGGCGGCGCGGGTTGGGCAGCGGCCTGGTGTGGTTGCGGCTCTGGCCATGGATGGCTCCATGGTGGCTTCGCAGGTCGACTGCGGCAGCGGCGGGCATGTTCCGGCGTCGGCTGGCCCGTAGGCGGCGTGTGTCAACCTTCGATCCCTCTCCTCGTCGTCCAGGTGCTACCTTCGTCGAAGGTTCGGCCCTTCACCAACTATGGGCCATCGCTCGTTTCACGCTCAGCAACGGGACCGAGCTTGTCTCGCGCCCGGCAGCAGGACCGAGCTCGTCTCGTGCCCGGCAGCAGGACCGAGCTCGTCTCGCGCCCGGCAGCAGGACCGGCCTCGTCTCGCGCCCGGCAGCAGGACCATGCTCGTCTCGCGCCCGGCAGCAGGACAGTGCTCGTCTCGCGCCAGTGTCTTGGACGGGTCGATGGCGGCCAATTTTGGCCGGCCTATTGGGTTTCGGCGTTGGGAGCGGCTCAGGGGTGCAAAAGGCGGGTCCTTTTCTGCCCATATCTTTGGTTGGGTAGCGGTGGGTGGCGGGTGAGGTGGCGTCAAGGTCTTGGATGCTGGGGCGGCGGCCCTGGTGGTGGTGTCGCGGTGCTCCTGGGCAAAGCCCGTGACTTGGTGTTGCCTGGTGGCCATTGCCGTGTGGGCGGCGTGGTAGCCAAGGTGTGGCGTTCGGTGGCGGTGAATATTGGTCGGGGTGAAAACCTGTTCTATCTTCGGATTGACCAGAGACGGCGAAGCTCGTTCCCTTCTTGAAGGCGTCGCCGCGACTCTCGCTGCCCGTCGTGTTGCTCCGGGGAAAACTCTGATCCTTGGGTTGGGCAGTGGCGGCGCTTCGGTGTCGTAACCTTCCTGTAGGCACCGCCTTGGAGCCCACGGTGCGTCGTATGTAGCTTCTTCTCTACGCGGTGGCATGTTCACGGTTGAGGCCCCGATGGCTCTTGTAGTGCTAGGGGTGGTGTTGCTGCGCTCAGCGCCTATGTATTCTGCCTTGGGTGTGTGCGTGTGTTGTGGTGGCGTGTGTTGTACTGGGTTGTTGGTGATCTTTGCTTTATATATAAAGCGGGGCGAAAGCCTTTTTCGGTTAAAAAAAAGATGTTGTTATTAACGTCTTCCAAATTTATTATTAGCATGATTCCACATGAACACCAACAAAACTTTAAGAAGTAAAAAAAAGTTGTATTACCGCTGTGGAAGTAACAATCGTTAGACCCATCAAAAAGGGATAACCCAACCATTTCGTCCGCTGATGCATAGGAGTGGACAATATCAATAAGAACCAGCAACCCAAGACCTGAGCAAAGAAGGGATGAGCACAAAGAAAAGATGATATGTTAATCAGTGTTTCACTCATTCTTAACATTGAATGGTAAAACAATGCATGCAATCTCAGAACTTGCTAGAGATGTCACTTAAGTTCCAAACTTACATGCACAAGGAAACATAATGGAGGAAAAACACTAGGAAGATGGCCGACCAGCAGTATAAAAAAACTTCTATTGTAAAAACACTTCTCAACTACCAGACGTAAATGACATCTTATATTAAAAGCAAGGAAAATGGAGAATGGCGAATGGACAACAAAAACGTTCTACTAAGAGGCAATATTACAAGACTTCGACTTAAATGTATCCCATATTCGCCATCTGGGCCAGAATATGATCTACAGAGACAAATAAAAAGAAAAGAGAATGTGTTATAAGAGGAGTACTCTGTTCTGTGTATACTCCTCTCCTACACTTAGTGTTGTTGTCAGAATAAATGCTGCCATGTTTTATAGGAATAAAGTGTGCCTGTCACAAATAACACAAGTGGTACTGCATGTTGAGCTAATGTGCACATTGTGTTTTCACTTTTTGGCCTCCTCTATAATTATGTGATCAACCTGCACCTACCTGTTTTATCGTTTTATACCTCATAATTGAACAAATGAACACTCTATAAATGTCTAGGTATATTAAACCCGGCTTCTTATGTGTCTGTGTGTTTCACATGTGCTATTAGAATAGATTTTGATGGTTACAGGAGTAAGAGAATAATAATGATCTTGAGAAGCAGACCGTGTGCCTCGTCCACTAGTTTCTTGAAGTCGTCTGGGGTGCCAAATCTGCTACTGACTGCAAAATAATTTGTGACCTGCAGTTACAATGCACTTGATCACACACAGACAGAGAGAGAAAATTAACACAATGCAGTGACCACTGCTATCATCTATAACAAATGGAGCAATCATTAAAATTAAAACATCTGGTAATAACTCTACAAATGAAGAAAACAATGCCATTTGCAATTAGTTTAACAATATCAATTACTCCAGCATCGACAAAATATTCATTACTTCATATCTCCTCAAACTCAAAGGAAAGCCAGCTGCATACTTGAACATTAGGCAATCTTCTAGTTTTTATAGTAGCTTCTTTAAACTGCTAAAAATTACAATGAAACCATCTGGTATCTCAGCTTAAGTCTAATATAAAACATTCCATATGTGCACACTTGTGACTTGAAACAATGTGGGGCAATATAAGTTTTTTTTAGAAATGGAAGCTTTTATTATCCCCGGCCTCTGCATCATAGATGCATGCAGCCATAAAGATTAAGCAAGCAAGGAGAAAAGGTTCACTTTGGAGGTTGTGAGTTTCGACGATGATCAACCAATACTGAGATTCATGGCGGTTGACAATGGGCTGTCTAAACATATTGTAAGTTCAAAATTGGAGGTTCGTCAAGTACTTCTTCACAATTCTAAAACGACACTATCATGGTCAATTCTGGATGAATCAGAAAGGCTTCAAATGTTAAAACTACAAATCACTGTCATTTTTATTCTGCATGGCAATCTAACATTAATAATGAGCAGTTTAACTCACAAAAACAAAATTCTTATTGATCGATACTAACTATATCATCATAGTGTCACCTTATAGCCAACGGAGGAGTAATCCTTGTGCTCCACGACTCCAATTATTTGAACAGCATTATATCCAGCATTTTTTATGTGAGGTAGTACCTAATGGAGATGAAGTTAGAGAAGTGAAGTTACCACTACAACAGACAAAACAAGGAGTGGGAAATACGTTGGATGTGAACTCTTGAAACGATGATATCTTTTGCTCAGATCCACTTATTCCAACATGACATTCATATATCCTAAGTGAACCTTTGACTTTCGGTCGTCCAAATCTCCATTTGTAAATTTCTTCTGGAGGAGGCTCCCAATGTACTGCATAGGATTGCATCCCCTCTGCGTCTACAAAAAAGAAAAAGAAAAATGAAGAGATTTCATCAGCATCAATAAATTATGCATAAAAGAAGCAAAGCAGCATGTTAGATAAGTAAGACCATGTTAACAAGATAATCCAAAATTGTCATTGCGGAAATAGCAGTAATGCACACACAAAGTACAACAGCTATTTGAAGTGAATTCATGAACATTACAACTCAACCAGAAACCTATGCAAAGAGATAGGGAAGATGTCGGCTCCATTATAATGTCAGTGTGGCATAATTATCCCTGGGAGTCCCATGAAAATAAGCAATAATGAGCTTAATGTTCTATGTTCACTAGGACTCTCAACCGCTACCAGTCCTTGGACAGATGTCCAAGTTTTCACTGAACTCCTATCCCACCTCCTCCAACACCAGTGCGAAAGGGAAGAAGAAAACAGGAGGGAAAATAGAACCTTAAATCATAATAATCTACTTTCACTCTCAAAGATACTAAAACAGACTATTTCTTTCTGGCTAGCACCCTTGTACTGCATCGTCTTTTTTCCTCTCAGGACCAACCATGAAGCAAAAGGTTATGACCTAGCAACCAATCCAGAACCTAGCTTCATGTGCACTGTTACTGTAAATAATTTTTGCAATAGATTAATAACTTCCAATATGATGAGAAGCGGTAATAATGGAGGCATCATCATCACAGAGATAAGTAGGAATGAACCTGGAAGAACATAAGTTGCCCAAGCAGGCACGCGTTCTAAAGCACCATCAGGAGTATTAAAATAAATCCTGTACTTGTCTTTATGAGAAATCGCTGGAACATATTTCTCTATCCAGGCTTTTCTTCCTTTCCTCATTTCAACCCAGTAAGCAAGAGGAGTTGCCTTTGCTTGAAACTTTTCAAACGATGCTCGATCAGTTACAACATTGAAAATGTCAAACTCCTGCCCAGTATCAATGATATCGTAGGAAGGCGATGAACTGGATGACTCATCCTTTTGTGTGGCTTTCCAGTTTTTATATCTGGTTTCAGCATCAGGTATTTCACCTAGCTCTTCTTCTGTCTGCGGACCATTTGGGCCAAACATCTGCTCGTATAGCTTTGCAACTGTCTCCCACCGAGACTTGCGTGACGTAACTTCTCCAGGTTCCCAATACTCTTCATTCATTCTACGGATTAAATCTTTAGCATCAACACCATTGTCACCTTTATCATAATCATCCACATAATTGTACTCCTGGAAAAAGTATTCATCTGGTTCTTGCCCTTCTCTGAGCTTATCTTCAAGTATCACAAACCAATACCCGAAATCATCATGTCCCAAATGGCCTTCTCGTGCACAGTTTTCAGTTGCCGACCACTGATTAAAGTCACCAATCAGAGAACAATACCGAGCACCTACATGACAATCCTCCTTTCAATAATTGAATGTAACAAATGTTCAATCTAATGCTTAAGCACAGAAACTTATATCAAAGAGGCTGTAGTAATAATACCCAAATATATAGTAGTCAGCAATCACAAAGTAGCATCTCAATAATCAAGTAAAATGACAAGTTCAAACTTCAAAGTGGCTGACATAACATGTTCAGCTGAAAATGAAATAAGGTACATAGAGAAAAATGTAGGGACCAAAAGAAAACTGACTTATTGAAACAGCAGGGTTACAACAGCCAAGAACTATAATTACAAACTATACAAATTATTACTTTAATGAGCACTTCAAGCTATCTATAAGAATATAAAAACCAGAAAGGTGGCATTTTAAGGATATTTCCAGCTGCTCATTAACAAGAAAAAATGTTATTCCATTGATTTAATGGTGGATATGTATTCTTGCAGAATTGTAGAAAATCAAGATAATAGGACCGCGTTAACTGGCGAACGTTCGCCAGGGAGGGTGGCACATGCGAACGATTTCGTGGCAGTTTTAGTTGCAAGGAAGTGGTGAGGTGTGGCATTTTCTTCAGGCGACATGGCAGTTTCTTCCCGAGAAGGCAATTTTCATTTAAAAACTGCCGTCGTTTGATCTCGCCTGACAACTAAAACTGCCATCAAATGGCGTTCGCTTGCCACCCCCCTCCCAGCTGACGTTCGCTGGGTAACATTCCCGAAATACTATGGGATAAATGAGGGCCCTTGAGTGTTGAAGCTAATCGAGCAGGTCTAAGTCTAACTGCTGGAAACATAAGGGCGGCAAACTTTGCTATGAGTACCGTTTACCCTTACCATATCCCGAAACTATGAATCTATATTCTATTTTAAATGATCATATTTGACCTAATTTACCACATATCAGAACCTACTAATTCAAACTTAGTCACACCCAAAAATGAACAATACCTGGTGCCCAGTCCATGAAATCCACACGATGCTGCCGATGACGGTGCATTCCCAATAACTCATACCTACCAGGAAAACACAAACAGACCAGCATCACCCCCAAAGATCCCGAGCATAATCAAAACACAAATCTAGAAGATGGTGGCAAACTTACCCAGAGGACCCCTCTTTTAGATCAATAAACCGAGAGTACAGCTCCCATCTGCGGTCCTTCAAAGCCTTGTGCCTGACAACAACAATCCAATAAGCAAACAAGCGATTGCTGCCTACCTACTAGCGAACACTGAGCCAAAACCATACTATTTGCGTATCATTTCCGTCAAAAACCTCAATCAATTCCCGCCTCTGGTGTTCCATAATGAGAGAACAAAGTTCGATAACGGGGTTTGCAGGAAGACGATTAGGGTGCTCATTCCCCCAACCATACCAGAGTACCAGACGGTGGGCGAACGTACCGGTCGCGAAGGAACTGGGCGAATGCGCGGTCGGAGACGCCAGTCTTGACGAGGAAGCCCACGGGGTCCACGGCGCTGCCGCGGCCGGGCCGCTGCTCCGTTCGCTGCTTCTGCTGCCGAGGCCTCGGAGAGCGCTCGCGAGGGCCGGACGAGGATGAAGAAGAAGAAGAGGGGGAGGAGGAGCAGCGGCAGCTCTGACGGCGGCGGAGGCGGGGGGCACCGTAGCTAATTCGGGGGTTTGCGCGGCCAGAGAGAGGCGAGGGGCAGTGGCGGGCGGTGACGAGCGGAGGAGGAGGTTGTGGGGCTAGGAGGAACAGAGGGCAAG